>NW_005369442.1:2625671-2632262 GCF_000412655.1 Myotis brandtii | reverse complement strand
CTGTGGTTGAAATTTTGGATGCACCAGTAAAAAATCGTTCAGTTCAAGATGGGAATAGGAAGGCAGAATTCACGAGATAGGGAATTAGCGAAAAATTTAAAAGTTAAGGTAGAGATGTGAGGCTATACTTATGAAAAATCTATTAGCGAGTGGATGAAAATAGATGAATGGCATCTCAAAGATAGAGTAAGCCCTGGGAGCTTTGTTTATGTGTTTGTTTTCTAATAATAGGCCAGGCCTAAGGGTATTTATATCAAGAAGGAAAAGAACCTTTGGAAGAAAAGAGCTCATCTAAGACCAAAGTTTCTGAGGAGGATGGGGAGTAATAAAGTTAACAGAACAAATAAATAATTTGGCTTTGAAAAAGGGAAGCTTTCCTCTAAAGCACTAAACATGAGCTTCGATAATGGTTTAGTGACAGAAGGTATATGCAAGTACCTTGCAAAGTGTACTAATCCACTTTAATATGTTATTGTTATGCAGCACCTGCCAAATGTCAACAGAGCAGGCTCTCAAAAATATCTGTTAAAATAACTGAGATCTAGAGAAAACCTAAGAAAGTGAGATAGTTATGGGAACCGAAATACTTGATGAAGGAAGAGAAGCAAGTTGGTGCTGACCTTGCTGAAAAAAAAAAGCAAGCGGCTGAGTCATCCAGAAATGAAGGTGTATTTGAAGTGTATGGAAAAGGTTGGAAATAACTGCTTTGAGAATTTTGTTTAAGGAGTGACGGGCAATAAAATAAAAAGTCATTGCAACTTTTAATTAGTATTTTATTGGAAACCTTTTAGTCCTGAAAAATAATGATGGTTCAGTGAAGGACAGACAATATACATGTGTAACAGGACAAGTCACAGGGATGTGCAGGGTGTGTAATAGCTAGGGTGCTGGGTGGGTGCTAGGGAGGCACCGATGATTACTGAAATGAGTGCCCATGGAGCCTAGGCTGGGCACGAGGGCAGGTAAAACTGGAACACTGATACACTGGAAAATCGGAAGTGGGGGGGATCATAATGAAGGCAAAAAAGGAAGATTATGACTATGAGCAAATGGTGTGGCTGAAAGGCAAGAAGACTATGGTCAGAGAGGGGAGCTACAGTCTGTAGGGTTTGCACCAAGAAGTCCTCAGGAAGCTGATAGGTGGAGATGAGTCCTATGTGCTCATAGTTCAATCAGGAATCCTCGCTGTCTCCACCCATTAAACAATGCAGAGATATTTAGAGATGTTGGACGAAATACGATCAGCCAAGGGCAGGGTCTGGAAGTTTCACTCTACTGAAAAGGGAAAGTCCTTATTTATTTTTTCTCTTGGTGCAAGGATGGTGGTGGGTATGGAATTAACTATTCTTAGTTCTGGGACAGGTGCTAACACATTCTTGGTAGCTGAAGAAAGGGGGCCAAAAAACACGACCAGACTCTATAACCTGAGGCCAGGTCCAGAAATGGCTCATTTCTTTTATACTAAAACATTCCTCAGTGCGGTAAAACTCTGAAATATCCCGAGGAAATACTTGCTTCCTTATTACCTTCCTAAAAACACTGGTTCTCTAACCAATCAAATACAAATACTATAGTTTGAGAAACAATTTATAAATAAGATTGCACAAAAAACAAAGTCATATGTATACATATGCATACACATTTACACACATAAGAAATTCAGTAACTGTAAAATTATCCCAGCAGAGCAGCTTTGTGATATCATTATTCCACTAACTAAAAATAAAGATTCAACTGTATCTGATAACAACCCTAGTTCATTTATAAGAAGACAAAAGTTCCTCCCTTCCAATTCTATTTTGGCTGGTCCTATTAATTCAATACTGGGGCCCTGAAATTTATCCATTCTTCAGAACTGAGATGGTACCCTGTGAGTGGAAAGGGGATTAAAAGTTCTATTGTTGCTTTATATCAACCTATATGTCGATGCTAATTCCACAGCTCACTACACTTGGACTTAATATACACAAAAGTGAGCTCTTCCATGCACTCTTATCAATTAAAGACAGAATTGTAGACGTTAGTATCTTTGCACCTCTGAAGAGACATGTCAGAAAACATCACTATTTCTAAACTTCTTAATCCCTTTCATTCTCCAAAGAATTTGTTCTGTTTTGTTTTGATTTTACTTGCTGGAATTAAAGACAAAGGACCACATACTGAAAACTTATGCAATGCCCTCATACTGTTTCTCCATCTACCACATTGTAAAGATGATTTCCTGAAAATATGCATTGCAAGTTTTTTGCTTACTTACTCAGCTTCATATATTACCACAAAGTAGTATTTGTCAGACAGCGAGAGCCAATAAGTATACATTGGTGTTTTCTTCCCATTGTCCTAAGTATGGGTTTGGGAAGAGTAGTAAAGGCAATTTTCTTCAACTTGACAGTGAAAACCATAAACACACCATTGAAGCTTCAAGTTGTAAACAAAGAATGACAATTCCGGTCAAAAAGGCACATTTCTTGAGAAAGTTGGGTATAGTAGATGCAAACATAAGACTTACAATGAAAAACATGTTTTAGATGGAACTGTAATGCATAATCCCATCCCCAAAGGAACCAGAGTAACAGCTTATCTGGTTACTCAATGAATTGGTATGTAGCTTCTCTCACCAACATAAACTGTGGGCACATCAGGGCAAATATATAATTCACAAAATGTGTAATTAGCGCAGAAGGAGATATAACAGGGAAAAGCAGGTGAATACCAGTGCTGAATCACTGTGGACAGAATATCAGTGCTGAATCAGCGAGGAAAGCGACACACAAGAAAAACAGAATATGACCATTATCAGCGAAGTTTGGGAAACAACGTGGAGGAAAAATACATAAATAACCAACCTGACTCTGCCCTGACTGTAGGAAGCTCTACGTTTCTCAGGATTCACTCATGGCCTTGCCCAGGAGGAGCACATAGCAACTCTCGGGGAAGCTGAAACCAGACTGTCGCTAAGAAACTTTGGTCATCTTGTCTTTTCCCAGCAGTCTTAATCAAATAGCAGCAACATTATCTTCTACTTAAACAGCTAGGTTTGTGTTTGCTGCTTGCTTTTTATATTAATCCCCTCACATTCATGTATGACTTCTATATTAAGAAAGCATGTGAACTATCAAGAGAGTGAAAAGACAACCTACAGAATGAGAGAAAATATTGCAAATCATATATCTCAGTGGTTCTCAACCTGTGGGTCGCGACCCCCTTGGCGGTTGAATGACCCTTTCACAGGGGTCGCCTAAGACCATCCTGCATATCAGATATTTACATTACGATTCGTAACAGTAGCAACATTACAGTTATGAAGTAGCAATGAAAATAATTTTATGGTTGGGGGTCACCACAACATGAGGAATTGTATTTAAAGGGCCAGAAGGTTGAGAACCACTGATATATCTGGTAATATTTAAGAATTATATATTATACTAGAGGCCTGTCGCATGAAATTCATGCACTGGGGAGTGGGAGGAGGGAGGGAGGAGTCCCTCAGCCTGGCCTGTGCCCTCTCACAGTCTGGGACCCCGTGGGGGATGTAGCAGTGCGCCAAGGCAGCCAGGGAGGAGCCTGAATCGCGCCGGGCACCGCTCGTGCTTATCCCGGCCCGCTGCCGTGGAGTAGGGAGAGGCTCCCGCCGTGGCAGCTGCACTCGCCAGCCGTGAGCCTATCTTCTGGCTGAGCGGCCCTCCCCCTGTGGGAGCGCACTGACCACTATGGGACAGCTTCTGCATTGAGCGTCTGCTCCCTGGTGGTCAGTGCGTATCATAGCGACCGGTCGTTCCTGTCGTTCCACCGTAATGGTCGCTTAGGCTTTTATTATATAGATAAAGAATTCCTACAACTCAACAACAAAAAAGCAAGCATCCAACTCAAAAATGGGCTAAGAGGAGAGAATTCTGAGAAGATGGCAGAGTAGGAAGCACCAGGAATCTGCCTTCCCACCTAGAAAACAATTGCACTGGCAGAATCTATCTGACACAACTATTTTGGAACTCTGGAGTCTGTTGAAGGCTTACAACGTCCAGGGGAAGACTTGGAAGACTGTACATTGTGATCAATATCAGTCATTTTCAGCTCTTAGTATAGTGACAGCTATACATCCCACACCCTGCTAAATGGCAGGCAGCTGTGCCTGGTTCCTGGAGCAGTTTGTACACAGTCTGAGGGAACCAGGATGGGCAAAAGAACTTTGTATTCCAAATATTGGGGATGTCTGCTCTGATTGCTGTGTCTTATCACAGAGGTACAGTCAAAGAGGCTAATGGCCACTGTTGTTCCATCTTCCCCCATTGTTGCAAACCCCTCCTCCTTTAGCTAAAGTGGATTTAAATGACCAAAGCCCCCCCGCCCCTTCACTTTTCACTTCTTCTTCTTTAGGGAGCCAGACAGTACAGACTAGGATATTAAAAAACAACTGCATACATGCAGAACACAGAAAGTGACCATGTATTCCCAAAGAAAGTCTCAGAAAAAAGCTGAGAAGACATTAAGTTTACATTTAAGGCTAAATCCTCAGCACAGAGACAAATATGACATAACAAAAAACAACAAACCCTGGGGAATGGGAAAAGTCAGTGTTCTAGAATTATCACATTATTAGATTCATATATCTAGTGTTCAACAACAACAAAAAGTCACAAGGCACACAAAGAAACAGGAAAGTATAATACATTCAAAGGAAAAGAATAAACCAACAACCTGTTCCTGAAAAAGATCCAATGGCGGATATACTAGACAATGATTCTAGATAACTGTCTAAAAGGTGCTAAAAGTATTAAATGAAGATATGGAGAAAGTCAAGAGAACAATGTGTGAGCAAAATGAAACTACTCATAAAAAGATAGAAAACCTGAAAAGAAATTTAAAAATTCTGGAGCTTAAAAAGTACATAAACAAATGGATTCAAAGGCAGATTTCACCAGGCAGAAGAATCAGTGAACTTCCTTGAAAATAGGAAAATAGAAATTATTGAGGCTTAGGAATAGGGGAAAAAAGACATTAAAGAAAAGTGAACAGAGCCTAAAGACACCATTAAGTGGACCAACACATGCCTCATAGAAGTGCAAGAAGGATAAGGAAGAAAGGGGCAGAGAGAAATCTGAAGACATAATGGCTGAAACTTCCCAAATTTGATGAGACACATGAATATAAACATCCAAAAAACTGAACAAACTAAATATTTTGAACTCAGAGACCCCCACACTGAGACACATTATAATCAAACTTTCAAAAGACAAAGAGAGAATCTTTTTTTTCTTTTTCAAAGAGAGAATCTTGAACATACCAAGTGAGAAGTGAATCATCGCATGCAAGGGATCCTCAATAACATTAATAGCAGATTTCTCATCAGAAACTTTGGAGGCCAGAAAACAGTGGGCAATATATTCAAAGTGGTTAAAGAAAAAACTGTCAACCAAGAATCTTATAGCTGGCAAAACTGTCCTTCAAAAGTAAGGAAGAAATGAAAACATTCCCAGCAAACAAAATTCATGACCACTAGGCCAGCCCTGCAAGGGAGTCCTGCAAGGTGAAATGAAAGGACACTAGACAGAAACTCAACACTGTATGGAGAAATAAATGTCTCAATAAAGATAAACACATGGGCAATTATAAAAAGCTAATATTATTGTACAGTGATTGTAACTGTGCCTTTTGTTTGTTTTTTGCATGATTTAAGAGACTAATACATTTAAAGAAAAAAATTATTGGAAAAGCTAGTATTATTGTACACTTGGCATATAACTCCAAGTCTTGTTTTCTATATAACTTACAGGCTAATGCATTGAAAAGAATTCTTTGTTTATACTTTTTAGCACAAATAGATAAAAATGTAATTTTGTGATTAAAAACAACCAGAATGGGTGGGGAAAGAGCTGTAAAGGAGCAGAGTTTTTACATGTTTTAAGTTAAATGGTATAAAATCAAATTAGTGTGTTATAAGTTTAAGATATTAAATGTAAACCCCATGGAAACCACAAAAATAGCTATCAAATATACACAAAAAGAAATGAGAAAAAAATGTGAACATTTCTCTACCCCAAAAAAATCAACTAAACAAAAGACAGTAATGCAGAAAATGAGGGACAAAAAAAGTTATAGGGCATACAGAAAATAAATAGTACAATAACAAAAATAAGTCGCTCCTTATTAGTAATTACTTACAATGTAATTGAATTAAACTCTCTAATCAAATGACAGAGATTGGCATCACTGATAAAAACCCAATTATATGCTATGTACAAGAGACTCAGTTGAGATCCAAAGATACAAACAGGGTAAAAGTAAAATGATGGAAAAAGGTATTCCATGCAAATAGTAACCAAAAAAGAACAGGGGTAGCTGTACTGATATCAGATAAAACAAACTTTAAATTAAAAAAAAAAGATTATAAGACAAAGGAGGACATTATCCTATATAATAATAGACAAACATGGTAATTAACCATACCTCTGACACGCTTCCCATTGGCTAATCAGGGCGATATGCAAATTAACTGCCAACCAAGATGGCAGCCGGCAGCCAGGCAGCTGAAGCGAACAGGAGGCTTGCTTGCTCCAGTGATGGAGGAAGCCAAGGTTCCCCGCCTGCCGCTGC
>NW_005369442.1:2620591-2624522 GCF_000412655.1 Myotis brandtii | reverse complement strand
CCCCTGATGGGCCCTGCTCTGTGCGTGACAGGGGGTGGCGCCGCAACCTCCCCATCGACCCTGCCTTGAGTGTGACAGGGGGCGGTGCCCCAACCCCCCAATCGGTCCTACCCTGAGCGTGACTGGGGGTGGCATCGCAACCTCCCAATCCGCCCTGCTCTGTGCATGACAGGGGGCGGAGCCCCAACTCCCCAATTGGCCCTGCTCTGAGCCCGACCAGGGGCTGCACCTAGGGATTGGGCCTGCCCTCTGCCACCCGGGAGCGGGACTAAGTCAGCAGGTCGTTATCTCCCGAGGGGTCTCAGACTGTGAGAGGGCACAAGTGGGGCTGAGGGACACTGCCCCCCCCCCGCCATTGCACAAATTTTTGTGCACTGGGCCTCTAGTATATTAATAAAAGACTCAACACACCAAGAAGATATAACAATTATTAAACACATCTAATATATGAAGCAAAATTGACAGACTGAAGGGAGAAAGACAGTTCTACAATAATAGTTGCAGACTTCAATATCCCACTCACAATAATGGAGAAACAACCAGACACAGGATAAGTAAGGAAATAGAGGACTTAAACACAATAATAAAGCAACTAGATCTAAAAGACATACAGGAGGCTCTACCTAACAACAGTACATATTCTTCTCAAGTGCACATGGGACATCTTCCAGGATAGACCACATGTTAGACCATAAATTAAGTCTCAGTAAATTTTAAAAGGTAGATATTATACAAAGTATCTTCTCTAATCACAACAGATAAAATTATGTATCAATTTTAAAAAGTAAAACTGGAAAATTCACAAAATTGTGTAATAAGACAATACACTTTTAAACAACCAATGGATCAAAGAAGAAATCAAAAGGGAAATTATGAAATACTTAAAGATAAATGAAAATGAAAACACAACATACCAAAACTTATGGGACACAGAAAAAGCAGTGCTAAGGGAGAAATGTATAACTATGAACATTTACATTAAAAATAAGAAAAATCTCAAATCAACAACTTAACTTTACAACTTAAGAAACTAAAGAAAGGACAAATGAAACGCAAAGCTAGCAGAAGGATGTAAATAATAATTAGAGCAGAAATGAACAAAATAAAGAATATAAAAACAATAAAGAAAATCTATGAAACCAAAACAGGTTCTTTGAAAAGATCAACAAAATTGACAAACTGTTAGCTAGAAAGACGAGAGAGAGAGAGAGAGAGAGAGAGAGAGAGAGAGAGAGAGAGAGAGACCGAGACCCTCCTAGCCAGTTTGGCTCAGTGGATAGAGTGTTGGCCTTTGGACTGAAGGATCCTGGGTTTGATTCCTGTCAAGGGCATGTACCTCAGTTGCAGGCTCAATCCCCGGCCCTGGTAGGGCGCATGTGGAAGGCAATCAATTGATGTTTCACTCTTTTTGTCTTTTCTCCTCCCTTCCACTCTCTCTAATAATCAATGGAAAAATATCCTTGGGTGCAGATTAACAACAACAAAAAAAGAGATATAGAGAGAGAAAACTCAAATTACTATAATCATAAATGAAAGTGGGAATATAGCTACTGGTTCTATAGAAATAAAAAAGAGAAGTATGAGAGTACTATGACCAATTATATGCCAAAAAATTGGATAGCCTATCAGTGGTTGGCAAACTGCGGCTTGCGAGCCACATGCGGCTCTTTGGCCCCTTGAGTGTGGCTCTTCCTAAGTCTTAGGAGTATCCTAATTAAGTTAATAACAATGTACCTACCTATATAGTTTAAGTTGAAAAAATTTGGCTCTCAAAAGAAATTTCAATCGTTGTACTGTTGATATTTGGCTCTGTTGACTAGTGAGTTTGCCGACCACTGGCCTAGATGAACTGAATAAATTCCTTGAAACAGAAAACCTACCAAAATTAAATCACAAAGAAATGAAAAAATAGAAAATCTGAATAGACCCATAACAAGAAAATAGTATCAGTGATCAAAAATCTCCCAATGACAGCTTCACAAGTGAATTCTACTAAACATTTAAAGAAGAACTAATAGCAATCCTCAAATTTTTCAACAACAAAAAAAAAATGAAGAGGGAACACTTCCTAACTCATGCTAGAAGGCCGACACTACAAGATAAGGAAATACAGGTCAATATCACTTAGAAACATTGATATAAAAATACTCAACAAAGTACTAGCAAACAGAATTCAGCAGCATATTAAAATGATTATATACCATGACCAAGTGGAATTTATTCCTAGAACCCAATGATGCTTCAACATATGAAAACTGATCAATGTAATTTGCCATATCAACAAAATGATGAAAAAATACCCCATAATCTCAATCCCTCCATCCCTCTCCCGCTCCTCCCTCCTTCCCTCCTTTCCTTCAGCTCTATATCAAATAACTAAATACTTTGAGTAAGACAGATGCATGAGGGAATTATAATGAGAATGTAATTTTTAAAAAATAAATCGTATAAACAGGACTGGCAAAATGAAGTAATCTAGGGCAAGGGTTATAAACAACCAGAAGGCAGGACCAAAGACCCAGGAGGAATTGCAGTCTTCAGGAAAAGGGAAAACGAAGAACAAAAATACATGTATAAGCCCCAAATTTATAAGTCACTCCGTTACGTAGCCACTCCTGTAAGAACCTTAAAGGATAGGATGATTTAAATAATTCAGGGAAGGCCAGTTTCACTGGCTGTGAACCACCAGGCAAGGAAACAAAGCAACATGGCTTAGATTCCATGCCAGCGTAAGGTCAGGGATCACATCGTACACTATCTCTAAATGGATAGTCTTCCACTCTAGCCTCCCAGCCTGCAGACATAATTTGTGGGAAATCAATTTAAAGCTCTCTGGGAATGGCCCTCAATAAATGGTCCATCCAGATCTCCCAACCTAATACCTCATATAAAGAACAGTCAGTTTTAGGCATACTCTCCTGATGATTGCCACCTCCAAGAAAAAGTTCAGGGCCAAAGAAGAATGTTTACATTCTTCAATCTTTCACTTGATTTGACAAGAATCATCTATAAACCAAATTTTAATACCTCAGGAAAGACTCAGCTTATTAAGATTCTTTTTAAAAATCATAATGCCACTGTTAGGATTTTAACTGGCAGAAAGGGTCTCCTAAGATGCATTCCAACTCTAATTAAAGCAGCACTATCCCAGAGCTCCCACTTAATTTTAATTTGTATTAAAATAACTTAGATGTGCTATTCAATATAATCAGCTACTGCATGAAATCTGTTTGGTTAAACATTAGCATTTCCCCCCCCTTCCAAAAACCACAAAGGTTTGAGATGGATAATGCGCTGAGGGAGACAGGCAAGGTCCAGAACACCAAAGAAATTGCTTTTTAAAATGAGATTCTGCTGTACTTAGCCAAGCTGTATTTAAAAGGTGGAGTACTAAAAACATTCTGCCCATCAATAACCATATTGGTGGAACTAAGTGGAACTTAAGAACAGCATCTATGTGGAAATCGATTTAAATAAATGTCGAAGAAATTGCTCCTATAGCCTTTCACTTAATTATAACCATGATTTGAGATCTAGAAGAGATTCCAAATATTTCCATGGCTTCTTCCACTTCATTCAAAGTTCTCCGGGCTAATCTATCCAGAAACAGCACCACTCTTTACTCCACTCACTAAGCTTTACTTTCTCTACAGCACTTCTCATGACCTGACATTCTATTATATACTTGCTAGAGGCCCGGTGCACAAAAATCTGTGCACTCAGGGGGGTCCCTCAGTCTGGCCTGTGCCCTCTCGCAGTCTGGGACCCCTCGGGGGATGACAACCTGCTAGCTTAGGCCCGCTCCCTGGGAGGATTGGGCCTAAGCTGGCGGTCAGACATCCCTCTGGCAGCCTGGGAGCCCTCGGGGGATGTCCACTTGCCAGCGGGGAGCAGGCCTAAGCTGCAGTCGGACATCCTTAGCGCTGCTGAG
>NW_005369442.1:2610076-2620368 GCF_000412655.1 Myotis brandtii | reverse complement strand
GGCTGATGGCTGTTTGCAGGCTGGCCAAGCCCCCCAGTGGGGACCCTCACACCATGAGGGTGTGGCCATCCTGGGTGAGGGGCTGATGGCTGTTTGCAGGCTGGCCATGCCCCCCAGCCACCCAAGCTCCCAGTGGAGGCTGGCTGGAAGCAGGTATCTGGGATTTATTTATCTTCTATCATTAAAACTTTGTTGCCTTGAGTGGAGGCCACAGCCGGCCAGGGCAGGCAGGAAGCCTGGCTTCCTCCATCACCAGGGCAACCAAGCCTCCTGCTTGTTCCAGCTCTGTGGCTGCCAGCCGCCATCTTGGTTGGGTTAATTTGCATATAGTCGCTCTGATTGGCTGGTGGGCGTGGCTTGGGGGCATAGTGGAGGTGTGGTCAATTTGCATGTTTCTTTTATTAGATTAGATTTGTTTACTGTTTATCGTCTATCTCTCCCACCAGACTATCATCTCCATAGTACAGAGGCCTATGTTTGCTCTTGTATCCCAGCACCAACAACAGCACCTGGAACAGGCTAAGCCCTCAATAACCACTGCATTTGTTTACTGATGGACTGAACAACTCTTGCCCAAACCTTTTATCTTATCCATGACATTTGAGGCTCAGAGGAGTGAAGTGACTTTCCTAAGGTCACTAGGCTAGTTAGAGAGAAAGCTGACCTCAGAACCAGGCCTCTTATTTCCCAGTCATCCTTCCAAAGTAGGCGCAGTTATGCCACACCCTCCTTTTGATAGCTCCCCATTGCCTAATAAAAAATGTCAGTACGCTTTACCTGTCAAATCTCTCCAAATTATGCCTGACTCACTTTCCTAGTCTTGTCTCCTGCCACTCCCTTCCATGCCCAATGTTCCTGCCACCTCAGCACACCATGGCTTTCATGCTCACCCTGTTCCCTATCTCTGAAATACATTTCCACCCCCTTTCCATCTGTCAAAATTCTACACATTTTTTCAAGACACAGCTCAAGTATCACTTCATAAGCTTCCTTCTTATCTTTCCTCAGCCTACCTGTCTAGACCAGAATACTCACTCCTTCCTCTGAATTCCCATAGTGCGTTGAGCCTCTATCATAGCACACATTACATTCTGCTGTGTCTTTCTTCTTTACTAGACTCTGGGTTCTTCATTTTTATGTTCACTACCAACTCCACAGTTCCTGGTATGAACAACTGGAACCGGGGAAAAAAGGAGGGAATACAAGGGACATGTGCTACCTTTCCATGTCGAATATGATTCCCAATGGGATGACAAGCAGCCCAGTATCCCAACTAATTATCCCAATGACCCAAAGGGAAAGAGAATCGGTTACTGCTAGAAATGGGATATGATGTTTAACAAGACAGTGCATGAAATCACTAGTGAATTGTAGAATATTAATCATAATGCATTTGTTCTACAACAATGCTTCTGCAAAATTAGTTCTATAAAAATATTACAGTCTTTTCCCAGATTAGAAACTACAACAAAAGTTATGAATGCTTTGGGCTGAGATCTACCATTGTCACATTCAAATGATCTGTATTCCCCCAACTTTTGTTCTTTTCATGCTAAGCTTATGGCGCCCAGCTCATGGTACATGCTCAGTACATGTGTGCTGACATACCATAAACTGGCTTTATGTTGATGGGCTGGAAAGGATATGGATGGTAATGGTACTTTACATTAAACTTCACACCACATGAGATAATTACTTTTTTTTTTTTTTGACTATTTAAAGGTAACCATTCGGATTACTATCTTGTTTTGTTTTTCTGTACCTACGATCAACTGGGGTTGTTTGTAACAGACAGAACTCACAGAAAAATGATCAACTGGAAAAGGTTTTATAAGCCACCATCCTGGAATTAATCACTCATCTTCTTTCAAGCTCCACAATACCATTCTTAAAAGGTAAATTCATGCACCTTACTAGCTAATATAGATGATGACATTAATTGAAGTATTAGAGGTTGCCTGACAAAGTCCTTGTTCATTCATTATCATTGGGTCACTGATAACAAACTCAAAATGCCTTAGAATCTTAACTAAAAATAACAAACAACAAATCTGGTCCTGAGGTTTTCTTCCTTCATATCATTGCCACGTAAAGACCATGATTTTCACAAAACTGATAGAAAACTCACAGTCTGTGTTTGCACCAGCCAACCCTGGCTATTTCTTCATTGACCAGAACATCAGGAGCATCCATAGTTAAGAGACAGTAACTAACTGCTCATAGCACTTTCTTCAGAACATGGGCTAAGCACCTCTTTTTACTCAGCTCTCCTCCATCCATAATAGATACAGCTGAAAGTTTTGCTACTTTTCCATCAAGGTTCATTCAAAACCATCTGAAATCTTCCTTGTAATAAAAAATACATATTAAAGTTCCCATTTGAATGAGCAACAATCTTGTTCATCCCAGAGTTACAACTGTTAATGTCTAATATTGCAATGTGCTTTTCTCATCTACCTATATATAAAAGCCTAATATGCAAATTGTCCCCTCAAGAGTTCAACCGGGAGACCGGGAGTTCAATTGCTCTATGATGTGTACTGACCACCAGGGGGCAGCACGGAATGAAGGAAGGCCCCAGCCGACAGCCGGAAGGTCTTGATCAGCCCCGAATGCCGGCCAGGCCTAGGGACCCTACCGGTGCACAAATTTCATGCACCGCGCCTCTAGTAAGTAAATAAAGCTGTAGGGCCACTGACCTATATAGGAAGATAAAACTAAGCCTAAACATCAACATTATAAACAAAACAAACTTCCCCTCCTACATATATCTGTACACATAAACACAAACACACACACACACACACACACACACACACACACACACACACACACGCAAACTGGCATTACTTCTAATATGCAATGACTCAAGCACAGAACTTGCAACACACAGTAATTGCCATGCACTAAATGGTCCTCTGATGGTTCAAAGAGTTCCATCTTCCTGAGCACCTAACCTATTAGCAGGGAGAGATTACAGGCAATGGAAAGAACTCAGCTCAGTTACTTAACCTCTGAACCTTAGCCCTCTTATCTGTAAAATGAGGGGTTGGTCTAGAACTGCTCAATAGAAATATAAAGCAAACCACAAATGTGAGCCACAGGTAATTTTTAATTTTCTAGTAGGCATACTTTAAAGAGTAAAAACAGGTAAAATTAATTTTAATAAAGTTTTATTCAATCTAACATCGCTAAAACACTATTTTAATATGTAATAATATTTAAAATTATTTTAATGACATATTTTACATTCTTTTTCATACCAAGTGTTTGAAACTTACAGCACATCTCAATTTGGACAAGCCATACTTCAACGCTCAATAGCCACATGGAACCAGTGGCTACCATAGGAGACAGCACAGGTCTAGATGACCTCTGGCATTTCTTTCATTACTAAAAATAATTTTTAAAAAGGGAATATAAGATTTGTAGATCAGGAATACTTAGAAAGACTATACAGTGTTTCTCTGAAGATTCTCAGTGTATTTGTTCTCATTCAAAATAGCCTTTGAATTTTTTTTTTTAACTTTTATGTCTTAATTCAGTGGAGTTGGATCTGTGAACAACTGAGCATGTGGTCTGATTGCCTACTTGCAGGCTCACCCTGTTCTCGCCACCACAGCTACTGTCCTACAAACCAAAGGGGGGTGAGGAACATTCAGGACAATGTACAACTGCTGAGTGAGTGAGACTTCTAAAAAACCCTAACTTGAAAAAACAACTGTTAAAATGCGAGTTCAACAAAAATGACAAAGAAAAATATTTGACAACCACGTTACCTTTGACATATTAAGATAATGTATGGGAGAACCTATGTCATACTTTCAACAATAAAGATCTTTAAAAAGAAAGATAATGTATGAAACACAAATTTGCACATGCTTTTGGAATTGTTTCTCGAATTACTCAACATCCACTGAGAAAGATTCATGCTGCTCCTCCCACACTGTCTGGCTTATTAGTCCCTTTGTGATCAATGATCTGCCTACGCCAGATGGCTGCCCTGGGTGAAGAGCACCATATGAGACCAGAGAACAAAGCAAAGCTAACTGCCCTTCCAAGGAACTGAACCTGTGACCCCGACCTCATTAACTCTAGAAAACAGTTAACCCATCACCAACATGGCTGGGGCAGCTTCATCATCAGTGCCAAGAAAGCTCATTGCTTCTGTCGCAATGATACCCTGGTAGACAAAAAGTCACTAAGTTTATTTACAACTTTTCAAAATGAAGAAAATCCTGAATGCAATCATTTAGGGCAGCCCGTGTCTTACCTGCTCTGCTGAATCTGTCACAAGCTTCCCTAAGAACATCAGCTGTGGTCCCCACCTGGGACCATAAATGGCTCTGAAGTTTCCTCTTCCAAAAACAGTGATCTATGGCCTTTCCTTTTGATTTCTCCCAAGTGAAGAAACCATGGGCTAACAATTTATACACAAGAATGTTCACTGATTATTTATGAATCCAGTTTATCCTAGATTCCAATATAACCAAGGCTCTCTTTGCACTACCCCCGCGTAGTGCCAGTCAACCCCTCACCAGGTGAGTGGGAGTGGCCAGTGGATTTGTCTGTGTTGTTCTTATCTTCCCTGGTAAAAAGCCCAACACCTTTTTAGCGAGTTGTTCTTCCTTTCTTGTTAGTGGAAATAATTCCTCTTAGCAGCTGCTATATGTGACTGAATTCTATTCTAGCAACCTGTCTCCACTGAGCGGAGCACTGACTTCTGATTTAAGTATTTCCCAAAGTGTTTCAGGGATGTAGTTTCTGCATATTTTCCTAGAACACTTAACATTTAATACCATACTGATTTCAGAAGCAAGTTTATTGAATTTTCCACCTCAGCTTCAAATTATAGTATTTGAAAAATTCTATAAACATCTGGAAGAGCTGGTCAAGATTTTAAAATCTGAAAATATTTCTGCTTTTCATTTTCGACATTTTAAATGAAGTCACCTTTCCACATGCAAACTTACTAGAATATAAAAGCTATTACATATGGTTGTGCTATTTGGCTTCTTAAATATTTCTAATAACTTGTGACTATAAGGCATCCAACATCTCTTCAAGGTTTTTACTCAGTTTTTTTATTTCCAGTTACTTAAAATACTTTTTTAACTTATGGATTAAGAGTTTGCAATCTTGCCCTTCTCACAAATCTGTGGAATTCATACATATATGTAAATCTAAAATATACATATAAATCTGCCTCAAAGCCAATGATACAAGTAATTGATTTTGCTCTTCTTATCTCTAAGAATTTTCCCATCAAGAATAAAAGTAGTACAAAATGTAATGGTAACTGAGTTTAGTATCTGCCTGAATGATTATACAATTACAAACATGCAATTGATGAAACATTTCTTGATGCTCACAAAAACTATACCAATTCATTAAGGCTTAAGTGTTAGACAAAAGTAATAAAGTAATAAAATAAGCATTAAACGTAAGCTTACTACTTTTGTACACAATTTCATTAGGGGCAGATCGGTTTTCTGAGGGCTAACCTAAGCATGAAATCTGATACTAAATAATAAACAAAACAGTACGTTCATTCTTATCTAATCTTAATAGAAAATGGTGACTGACGAAGAGAAGTAAACAGGTTTTCAGACCACATTAATAAACCATGAAACTGCTGTTCTTTGTCTGAAATATCAAAATGACCTACTCAAACTCTGATTTCAAAATTAGCAGTTTGGAAAGACTAACCTTAATTTAACAAATAAACTCTTTTAACATAAGAGTTAAAAGTGTAAAGCTCCATGGGAATAGAAGCTGTAATACAAAAGCAGAAACATATTTATAAATCTTTAGGCATCCGATAATCATCTTATTTATAAGGCACACTCCTACATGTCGACAACAATACACAAGCCAGACAATACATGAATCAATTTGTAAGATATAGTGTGAAAGGAACAGTGAAATTTGCCTTTCCATTGACACTTAAAATCATCTATTTGTGCATTCTAAGTACTATTTATAAAAAATTTTTCTTAACATTCTTTAAGTCTTTCTCGATGTTTTTTAAATAGGAGGAAAGTCCCAGAAATGCCATAAATTTAAAATTAAAATACTGCTAAAAATTTAAGAAGCACTTGCAAAAACTGAAATACACACGCACAAGAACAAAACCCCCCAAAATAGTAAGACAGTTAGTAGTCGTTTCTCACAAGTATTTTACAAAATAAATACTTTCTGCTTGGTGATTTTGAGACAAATCAATATACTATAAAGTACTCTTTGTAGCTCTGAAGTCTTCATTTTGTGCCTTAACAAAAGCTGACAATCATTCATAATGAAGTCTTTTTATAGTTACACAGCTTTCATGTCTCTTCTAAAGATACAGTAAACCTCTGGGTACTCAATAAAACTGACCAATTAATTGACTACCATAAAAACCTCAGAAGCTATTCTAAAATATTTACATCAAAGACCAGCGAAGTCAAAATAAATTACTAGTCTACCCAGTATGCTCTTACTTTATTTACTAAGTTCAAATTTTTCTTCAAATTTTGAAGAAATATAGGTTCTTTCAAAGGAAACTATAAAAGATATACCACACCAGGTAAATTCTCAATACTGCCATTCAAATTTACCCAAAATAAGAAATGATAGCCGAAACCGGTTTGGCTCAGTGGATAGAGCGTCGGCCTGCAGACTGAGAGGTCCCGGGTTCGATCCCGGTCAAGGGCATGTACCTGAGTTGCGGGCACATCCCTGGTGGGGGATGTGCAGGAGGCGGCTGATCGATGTTTCTCTCTCATCGATGTTTCTAACTCTCTGTCTCTCTCCCTTCCTCTCTGTGGAAAATCAATAAAATATATTTTTAAAAAATGATACATCTTCAGAAATTACTGTGAGGGAACATCAAAACAGAGTTTAGGGGAGAGCAGAGAGCTTTAGGGTCAAACAGAACTCAGTTTAAATTCTTGTTTCATCTCTCACTAACTTCATGATATTGGGAAAGTTAATATAACCTCTTTGAGAATTAATTTCCATTATCAAAGGGAAACACAAGGCAAACTACAGGCTGTTTTGAGCAATGAATTAGAAAACATGTAATAATAGACTGCTTAGCACAGTACCTAGGTCCTAGACCATAATAAATACTCAATAAGTGACTGTAATTACTGAGGAATGTTTAGTAACCCATATTCAGTGTAATTTAATATCCAAATTCCAACTGATACTATATAAATCATCAGAATGAAAGATATAAAAATTCAAGAACAGATTTTTATTTAATGCACTTAATCTGATTATTCTTTACATTAGTGTTTTTCAAACTGCAGGTGATGATCCATCAATGTGATTGAAATCACCTGCCGTGGTCAGCAAACTGCGGCTGGCGAGCCACATGCGGCTCATTGGCCCCTTGAGTGTGGCTCTTCCTAAGCCTTAGGAGTACCCTAATTAAGTTAATAACAATGTACCTACCTATATAGTTTAAGTTTAAACAATTTGGCTCTCCAAAGAAATTTCAATCGTTGTACTGTTGATATTTGGCTCTGTTGACTAATGAGTTTGCCGACCACTGACCTAGTGGGTCTCAACCAGCATTTCTAATAAAATAGAATAAAACATATGAGAATGCATAGCACAGAGGAAGTCAAACATTGATTAATGCATTTTAAAAAATTAAACACATTTGTAATGTATCTGTATACTGGATACCAAAGTAAAACGTATCTCTTACTGTGCAAAAAAAGAAAAGTTTAAAAACCAGTGCTTTACATTATAAGAAGAAGAAAAATAATTAGCTGATACCGAGTGCTTAGTTTCTACTAGACACTGTGCTAAGCACATACACTATACTATTTCATGTCATCCTCCCCAAAATCCTCTAAGGTAGGTCCTATAACTTCCCTGATTTTACTAATGAGGAAACTGAGACTTAGAGAGATGAAGTCACTTGCCCAGGATGCAGAGCTAGTAACTGGTAAATCCAGGCTTCCAATTTAGTCACCTGACTCCAGAACTTGTACATTTAACCACTTCATAAGTATTAGGTTGTAAAATGTGACTTTTCCTTATATAAAAGTTATTCAAAAGCTAGACTTCTTCATGATGCCTAACTCAAGAGTGATTTTCTGCAGGTGCAGTGTATCTTGGAGAAGGCAGTGTGATTTGGAGGTGAGAGCGCTAGGCGTGAGGTCCAGCTTCCGTCCCGGCATTGTTGCTTCAGTGGCGAGGAGTTGGCAAGTCATTTAATCTCGCTGTGTCTGGATTTCCTCACCTACAAAACGGGAATGATAATATCTGCCCTGCTCCCCACAGGCCATTGTGAGAAAGTATATGTACATATAACAAGTGTAATGTTCCTTTGTGCTACTTGGTTATATGAGATGATCATTAATACCACCCAAGGGGCCCCATTCATCAAGACACACATCAAATATGATAAAAAAAAAAGGAAGGTCAATCCTTTTATAAACTGTATGTGGAAACACTCCACCCAGTTCCTGGCACAAAGAAGGCCTTCAGTAAATGTTCATTAAACTAAAAGAAGTGAACCAATTTGATTTGTATGCGTGTGTTATCCATCTGTATTTTATTTTTCATTAACTTGTCCTTTCTACAACAATTTACCGAATATCTACTATATACCAGATTAGAAATGTGGGCTGGAAAAAGAAAAAAAAAAAAGACTTAAAAGACCATGCTTTGCCCTGGAGAATCTTATATTAATTTCAATTAACTTTTCCAAAATTGTGTAAGAGATAATTATAAACTACAGCTTCCTCATCTAGTAACAATAATTTAGGCTTATTATAGTGCTTTGTGATTTAGAAAGAACTACAAGCATACCTCAGAGATGCTGTAGGTTTGGTTCCAGACCACCCCCTCTTTTTGCAGATAGAGGCCTTGCTTTCAATTTGTAAAAAAAAAAGCAACACCTGGGAAGTGCAATAAAGCCACGCTCCATAAAATGAGGTGTACCTGAGTATAGTAGCTTTTGTTTCTCACACCAAGTGCCTAAATATGTTAAATCTGTATTATCTTCCTGACTCCAAATCCAGTGCCAAGTCCTGCTAAGTCTTTAGAGTGAAAGTTTCTCCATGTCAGAGGTGACTGTAAAAATAAGGTTTTGGAGACAATACATTGTAAATAATACTGGGGAGGGGTGGAAGTACAATGACTGTTTTCCCTTCACACTTCTGAGTTAAAGCAATCTATCATGCAACCTTATCACCTACAGCAGATGCATTTTTTCAAAATATTTCTTGTAAAAACCTGCCTTTGAATTTTTTTTTCTTACAGGCAATTTTCTGTTGAATATCTGGAACTAGGGTTCAGTTTTCTCATAGAATAAAGGAGGTAGCAGCGAAGGTGTCCTTCCTTTGTTGACTTGAAAAATTACTCAAAATTGTTTCTATTCAGATTCCTGAGCCACACACAATGCTAAATAATCGTTTAGCCTTTACATATATAATTTAACAACTACTATAGGTGATTTTAACAGGGAAACAATGATTTAATGACACCTTAATGAATTGAAAATTTGCTACAGGAAATTAACTAAGAATCTTTTACTAAAACTGCCTTATCCTTTGTATTCTAACTACTCCCTCTCTACCACCACCACCCCTCCCAACATTCGCCCCCTCCTCTCTCTCTCTCTCTCTTTCTCTCTCTCTCTCTCTCTCACATACACACACACACACACACACACACACACACTCCCTTACCTAAACCAGATCAGTTTCTGGGCTATTATTTATAAAACCATATTTAAATTTCACAACACATGGTCATAGTTACTAGGTTTTGTCCCCCCACTCCCCGCATCCACGGAATCAATGTGTCTTTACATATATTCTCTCCTAAAAGCCACAATCCAGATAATGATCTCGATGTGTCTACGCTGAGAATATCTGATATCAAATGTGAAGTCAGCCCTCCTGTTTACTGATAGCCACGAGTGAAAGCCGTACCCCACCCACCGCCCCCGTAGGGTTAGGGGGTGCAATCTCGCCACTACAGACCTCTCTGCAAGAAAGGGCGTGATCGCGCCAGGAAACCCACCGCCAGAGCCTCTGGGAGAAGAGAAGGAAAACACATTTTACACCCGGCAGCGTGAAGTCTCCCGGCTCCAGCCTTTGGTAAACAGGGAAAACCTTTGTCTCGCCTCAGCCATCCAAGCGGGGGGCCCATCAGAACTGGGGCAACAAGAGTTTGTGCGAATGACTTGGCAGCGGTTAGACAAAGCATCGCCGCTCTAGCGGGGAGAGAGCTGACCCTGGTCCTCGACCGGGTCCCGGACGGCGAGGTCCAGCTCTGACGCCGCC
>NW_005369442.1:2587493-2609391 GCF_000412655.1 Myotis brandtii | reverse complement strand
CCAGACACCGGGCGCTTGGCCACAGGGAAGGGCGTGGGCTTGGTCGCTGCCAGGGGGCGCCCCGAGGCGCGCCTGAACGCGTGGGGTCTGTGGTTATTGAGAGGGTTCACTGGGAGGCTTACGCGGGGCAAGAACCCGAGACCTTCAGTCACCAGCCCAGAGGGTGCAAATCTGGCCCTTGGTACCTGGACGAGCCAGACACAACGGGAGCGACCTGGACCCCAGAGGGAGCTTCGCTCCGCAGAGCCCCGATAATGGGAAATGGCACTGGGACTCCTGGAAGTGGACCAAAGAGCAAAGCTCAACATCTCTTTGTTGAGTCCTGTACATCAGAACAGAGACATTAACATTCGGCATTATTGTCCCAGCCATAATGAAATTAAATGATTGACTTGGATGTTTTAAAGAAAAAGAATATATATATATATAAAATCACTGTAAATACTGAGACTTTTCCCCATACTTTTTACTATGACTGCTTCAATGTGTTACCAAACTCAAGGGGTCTTGGGCCTGGGGTACTCTATTCGAGAACCAGATGTAGTTGTCCTTCGGTAGTTTATATGTTTGCAGCAAGTAATGGAAACAGGGCATTCATATCGAAAGCTGTCTCTTGGGAGGCTTAGCTACTGCTTACACGGTACTTGGTTAATTACATGTTGATTTCTTCTTTGCAGTTGGCTATGCTTATCGGGTTGGGTTCTTGGGTTCAGGTCAAGCTTATCCTGTTACAGTTGCTTTGTGCAACATTTTAACGTGTAGCAAGAATATCATTTAGGCCCGGCAGGCATGGTTCAGTGGTCCAGCGTTGACCCATGAACCAACATGTCAAGGGCAGGGCGTGGGATTGATCACTGCTCTCCCTACCTAGTTCCATCTCTGGTCAGGGCACATGCCCGGTTTCCAGGTTCCATCCCCAGTAGGAGGAGTGCAGGAGGCAGCCAATTGATGTTTCTCATGGATGTTTCTCTCCCTATCCCTCTCCCTTCTTCTCTCTAAAGATCAATAAAAATATATTCTTTAAAAAATAAAGGCTTAAAAATATTGCATTTAGGAAGAACTCCCCGGACTTGGAGACCCAGACCTATCTAATAAATGGGAACTCTTGGAAATCAGTATCTGATGATCTTCCCCTTCATTATTAATGCAAAGATGCTAAAAATAATTTATCATTATTAAGCAGGAAATTTTAAAAAAAGCAAAAAGAATCTCAATGATAAAGATACAAAGATGAAAGGTAACCCACAAGGTATTCAATCTTGAGCCAGATGTCTCAATGACAAAAACAGAGTAATTTTAATGCAGATGCATGCCTTGGAGCAACTTTGCTACAGCAAAGATCTAGTGCATGTCACCTTCTCCAACTGTGTTCTTCTAGACCAGCGGTTCTCAACCTGTGGGTCGCGACCCCCTGGGGGTCGAACGTCCCTTTCACAGAGGTCGCCTAAGACCATCAGAAAACACATATATAATTACATATTGTTTTTGTGATTAATCACTATGCTTTAATTATGTTCAATTTGTAACAATGAAAATACATCCTGCATATCAAATATTTACATTACGATTCATAACAGCAGCAAAATTACAGTTATGAAGTAGCAACGAAAATAATTTTATGGTTGGGGGTCACCACAACATGAGGAACTGTATTAAAGGGTCGTGGCATTAGGAAGGTTGAGAACCACTGTTCTAGATAAACATTTAAATTAATACCAGCATAAAATATGGTTGTGTATTTTGTGACTATAAATATCAGTCAGTTGTTCAGTGCTTACATATCCTAAAATATGACTGCTTTATTCCAAATAAGAATAATGAAGAATTGTATAAAGAGTTGAGCAAGTCTCTTTTGAGTTAATACAGTCACTAAAAGTTCCCCAGAGCCGAAAATCAAATCCCCGTAGAACATATCACTGGAGTCTTTTTCTTGATATATTATGGTCTTGCCAACTACATGAAAATATACTCTATAAAAATTTAAATTTTGGCCCTGGCCAGGTAGCTCAGTTGGTTAGAGCATCGTCCCAATACACCAAGGTTGTAGGTTTGACCTCTATTCAGGGCACATACAAGAAGCAACCTATGAATGCATAAATAAGTGGAACACACTCCCCCTTACCCCCCACTTCCTCTCTCACTCTGTCTCAAAATAATCAATAAATGTAAAAAGTTTAAAATTTCAAATGTACATAAATCAAGTGTGTATCTACTCTCCTTTAATTTTGCAGGGCAAGGTATCATCCCAAATGACACAACCTTAAAATATTGAGAGTTCTAGAGAACTTATGCTCATACTAGAGCTTTCTAGCTAATCTTTGTGTCTCATGGGCCTCAGAAATCAGAGCATCACTTTAGACAGGTACTGTTCCCCCTCACTTTTCAAACACATCGGTTCATTTTTACTACACGTGGGGCTATAATAAATGTGGCACATCGAACCAGGTCTCAATCTGCATTTCCACTTGTGAAATAACTGCCTTTCAGTTAAGACAGATTTCCAGGGGCCATATCATATACCAAAGGAAAACGCAGAACATTAGGGATTTTAAAAATATGCATCCATTGCCCCAGCTGGTGTGGCTCGGTGCTCTGGTTGGGTGTCAACCTGTGCACTGAAAGGCTGCCAGTTCATTTCCCCATAGGGAGCTCCGTGCAGGAGGCAGCCGATTGATGTTCTGCTCTCACATGGGTATTTCTCTCCCTCTTCCTTCATCTCTTTAAAAATCAACGAAAATATTTTTAAAATATGTATTTAACCATTTAATTGTTTTGGAGGTTTACAGAAAGTGGGAAATTATATAGTTAAACCAGTCATTCTCAATTATGGGTAATTTTGTCCTCTAAAAGATGTTTGGCAATGTGGAGACATTTTTTGGTTGTTACAATTGGTTGGCAGGTGCTACTACTGGCATCTAGTGGGTAAAGGCCAGAGATACTGCTAAACATTGCACAGCACTGCTGTAACAATTGACCACAGATGGGGTAGCTTATAAATAATAAATTTCTCACAGTTCTGGAGGCTGGAAGTCTGCGATGATGGTGCCAGCATGGTTAGGTTGAAGTGAGAGCCCTCTGGGGGTTGCAGACTGACTTCTCATTGTATCCTCACAGGGCAGAGAGGGCAAGAGAGCTTTCTGCAATGCCTATTACAAGGACACTAAGTGGAAAGAAATAGTGAAAAAGGTAATATTGGAAAGAAAGTACACATAATGGGGTTGTTGGTGCCTTGACAAGAATGGTTTGAGTAAGTAATAGGAATAAAGCATGACTGGAGTAATGCAAGAAGGAATAGTGTGTGTAAAGGGAGGGGGATGAAATGAGTGTAGATAACTGTTTTCAAGAAATTTTTGTCAAAGAAGGAGCAAAAATAAAATGGAAGGGGTCTGGGAGGGTTTTAAATGTGAGATTAAAAATGGGAAGTGTGTATGCAAGTGGGAACAAGCCAAAGGAGCAAAACTGACTCATGAGGATAAATGTAATAGTGGGAAAGGTAGAGATGGTTCATGTTATAATGTTTTCAACTATAGGCTGTGTCCCTTTGCTGGGTCATGAAATCAATTTGGTGGGTCAGTTTCTCAATTAGTATTTTAAATTCTTGCTACACATTAGAAATTTGCAAGAGAGAAAAATGTGTACACAAACACAAAAGCCTGTTTAAACATTTTATAGATGAATTTCAAACAGAAACTGTAACTTCACTTCTTACATTTTGAACTAGTTGAAAATAAAAGGGAGTAAAAAAAAAAAAAAGCATCTGGCACCTAAATTCAGAGGATTCCCTATATCTCACCAGGATAAAGTTTGATTTGAATAAACTGTTCTTAATTTTAGAATAACGAATACTGCTAAAATTCTTCAAAAAACTATTTGTAAGAAAGAGAGAATAGACTGGAATATTTATTGGAAAATCTATGTCAAGCTCCATAATTTAAAATTATTTAAAACAAATTAAAAACATCTATAAAAGGTCAGAACATTCAGTATTTTAAGCTAAAACTAACTTTAGAAAATTGTATCATGGTTATAAAAACAATTATAGCAAGCTACACATTTTTAATGACAGAAAACAGTAAAAATATAATAAATTTAACAAAATATGTCTTGCAGTTGCTTTGGGGGGAAAGGTGGGAACAAATATTTTTATTTTATTTACATATATTTTTAAAAGATTTTCCATTTGACATTGCAAATAATCCCATTTCTCTTGTCTTTTAATGTAATACCTGAACTCACACAAAGGAGATGGAATACATAAAATTACAAAGATGATGGTAAAGTAAGGCACATCACACCCAAATTACACACTGAATTATTGCAAAGGGCATCTCACACATATAAGGCATATTAGTTTTAGGAAAAGAGCAATGCCCACCTCCAGGTACACACAAATGCACACACACAAACTCCACGTTATTAAAGGAGGAAACAAAATGGATCATAGTAATTAGCCTTTCACTTTCCTGTTAGTTTTTAAGCTCTTTTTCAGTCATAATGAAAATCTACTAGAGAACAGGATATTCTTCAAATGTGTATGGTTCAAACACGATTAGTTTTTGTATTCAATACTCTATTTTGTGCTACTGTTCTTTTATTAATATGTGCATATATTTATATTCTTTAAAATTAAAATTTTGAAAATTGTAAAATGCTGTTTTCTACTTATTATGCCATAGTTCAGTGTTTACATACTATTCTGGAAGACTGACTAACTGACAAAATACAGGTTTAGAAACAAAATCTGATATTATCGAATGTATGTATACTGGAATTTTAGCAAAATGTTTTACTATATTTACCCCATATACTATTTTATTATATTCTGAACTTTTATACTGATATAGTGAGGAATTTTATTTACTGGAAAAGAGTCCCAAATTTCTGTTCTGTGGTTTGACAAAAATTTTAAATACCACTTTTAGTTTGATTTTGATAAATTTGTATCATGTGAAGTGACCATGTGATAGCGAAAATAAAGTATATAATATATAAGTGTATCTTTCCCATCACAGTTGTTCTAATTGACAATAAATTATAAATGGTAATCATTATTTTACCAAGACTGCTATTATAAGAATAGACCTGAATATATTTACCTCAATGATAGACAGCAAATGGTAATTAATTTTACATTTAGAAGAAAAAAGTTAAGTGTAACATCTGAGTTGATAATCCTTTGTGAATGTGTTAAAGATATAGGTTATCAGCACAAGTATGAAAACTAAAAACACTTTAAAAATAAGTACTGTAAGAATATTTATATACAAATATGGCTCATTAAAAGATTAAAACAATGTGATTAATACATTATATTAATTCACAGTATAAACACACATTGAGGAGTAATTTAAGTCAGGAATAAAAATACAGATATATCAGCACTATTAATACATATTTTTTTTCTGTAATATGCATGAAAATATACACATAGATATAGCTCTTTTAAACCATTTTTACATAAATATTCACTGATTTAAATAAAAGTTGAAAGAGGTAGAATTTGTTTCAATTTTCATGATTTTCAGGAACAAGTACTTCAAATATATTATTACTGTTCTGTCTGTAACAAGTCCATACAGCCAACTCATTGAAAGTCAACATTCTGAAAAAGAGGGGAAGGGAAAGGTGGGTTAAAATAAAAATGTTAAACCAAGCTCAAAACATCATGAAAAACTTAGATTCAGTAATGTTTTAATTGAAATTATATTCTCTAATACAACCCTTGCCTATTTAGTGGTTAAGTATTACTGTTTTCTACTTCAAAAAGATTCCCTTCAAATTACCAAAATACAGCAAAATACATGAAGACTAAAAGAATGACACATAGTGAAGAGACTGGAATAATATAGCATGTTAACTGAGAAAAATCACTCAAAACATAAGATATGTCTAGGTTTAATAAAATACAAGTGTATACAAGTACTGAAAATTATGTTGTCTGAGTTTTAAAATGTTATGGATAGTCAAATATTTTTCAAAATATTTTCAGGTTATGTGTTATCTAATCATCCTCCCAATTAAAACACACACATTAAAATATGAAAAATCCCATAATGGAAACACTGAGAAAGTAATTATATTTTTCTATATTTAGGAAGACATACTTAAGAAGATATTATCAGACATGCTTTCTAATTTGATGTAAAATAACATTTTTGATGAGAAAAAAATTGGAAACAAGCTATATGTCCCATAAGAAAAGAATGATATATAAATCCCAGGATATCCATGTGATAAACCATTAGATCACTATTTTAAAATGGCATTTTTGAAAATATTTTTTAAAATATATTTTTATTGATTTTTTACAGAGAGGAAGGGAGAGGTATAGAGAGTTAGAAACATCTATGAGAGAGAAACATCGATCAGCTGCCTCCTGCACACCCACTACTGGGGATGTGCCCACAACCAAGGTATATGCCCTTGACTGGAATCGAACCTGGGACCCTTCAGTCCCCAGGCTGACGCTCTATCCACTGAGCCAAACCGGTTAGGGCTGAAAATATTTTTAATGATAACAATAAATCCTCATAACAATATTAGGGGGGAAAACCACAAACAATAAAACAAAACAAAAACAGGATAAAAACTACGTTGAATATGATCTCTATTAGAATTACATGTATGTCTATGCATGTGTATGTTAATTATAAATTAAATACAAGATGGAAGTATACCAAAATGCTAATTGCTATTTTCTCTGGGTTGTAGGATTAAAAATGATTTTGATTTTACATCCATGTTAGTAGCAGCGCTTTCATAATAGCAACCCAAGTGTTCACCAACTCATGAATGGATAAAAAAATGTGGTATATACATACAATGGCATATTATTTAGCCTTAAAAAGGAAGAAAGTTCTGAGACAAGCTCCAACATGGATGAACCCTGAAAACATTATGCTAAGTGAAATAAGCCATTCACAAAAAGGACAAACACTGTATGATTCCATGTATCTTGCGGTACATAGAATTGTCAAATTCATAGAGACAAACTGTAATGGTGATTCTCAGGGGGTGGGAGAATGAGGAGTAAGTATTTAATGGGCACAAAGTTTCAGTTGGAGAAGATAAAAAAGTTCTGAAGTTGGATGGTGGAACTAATTTGTTCACAACAATGTGAATTGTACTAACTGTCAGAGAAATGTATACCCCAAAATGGTTAAAATGATAAATTTAATGTTATATATATTTTCCATAAAATTTTTTTAAATGATTTTTATTTTCTGTATATTTTTGTATTTTATGTCTTTTTCAGTGAGCATGTATTACATACAATAAAAAAAAAAGTAAAACTAATTTGGGTATATATTTTATCTATTAGAGGCACTGTAAAATATGGGTTGATATAACCATATCTTACTTATTTCTGAGTGCTTATGGGCAAAGCCCTTAAAATTAATTTTGGTGATAATATTTAGAAATTATGGGTGGAAATGGGTTACCAATGAACAACGTCATTAGTTTATTTGGGACTTTGCTAATGGTTGAAGTTTTCTAATCTATATCTACTATTATAGCTATAATAAAAACATGGAAAATAACAAGCACTGAAAAGGACTTGAAAAATTAGAACCCTCACATTGATGGTGGAAATGTAAAATGGTACAGCTGTGTAGAAAAAGTCTGGCAAGTACTCAAGAAGTTAAACAAAGACTTTCCATATGACTTAGCAACTCTATTTCTAGGTATACCCAAGAGATTTGAAAACAGGGACTAAAACAGATCCTTGTACACCAATGTTCTTAGCAGTGTTATTCACAATAGCTAAGAGATGAAAACAACCCAGGTGTCCATAAACTGATGAATGGATAAACAAAATGTGGTATGAACATACAAACGAATATTATCTAGGCATAAAAAGGAAGGAAGTTCTGAGATATTCGATGATATGTTTTCAATATTCGATAGATATTCGATGACAGCGTTATCTGAAGTGAAATAAGACAGACACAAAAGGACAAAAGGACAAATACTATATGATTTCACTTAGATGAAAATATAAGTAGGCAAATTCATAGAGACTGAAGAATTCTTGTGTAAAGGATACAGACTTTCTGTTTAGGGTGGAAATAGTAGTGATGGTTGCACAACACTGAGGGGAGAGCCTAATGCTGAGACTTTAATGCACTGGGTTTTCACTTAAAAATAGTTAAGATGGCAAAGTTCATGCCATATATATTTTATCACAATTAAAAAAATGTTTTCTAATTTATCACATCTTTAGACATTGCTGGAATCCACAATGTTCTATATCAGTGGTTCCTGAAGTATAGTCTGGGGATCCCTGGGAGTCCCCAGAACCCTTTCAGGGGACCTCAAAGGTCAAGCCTCTTTCCATAAGACTAAGGAATTATGTGCTTTCATTCATTATCCCACAGGTGTACTGTTGAGTTTCCCATAGGCTACATGATGTGAAGGACCAGGTAGTATATATTTTAGATTTGTGGGCAAAGGGTCTGTCACACCTACTTAATTCTGCCACTGTAGAAAAGCAGTCTTACACAATATGTAAACAAATGGGTGTGGCTATGCTCCAATAAAGCATAATTTACAAAACCTAGGCCCTTCAAATATCAGTAACCCTGGAAGCTTCTGTATGTTAAAGCATAGCACATACATTCTGAGTCATCGAGGAAATGCTTACTTATCTCCTATGTACTTCTATTAAAAGAGGCAAATAAATGCATAATTTTTTAAAAGAACTGACTTTACTATTTCTGTCAATGAGCCTGCATTTTTCACAGTCACCTACCTCTCAAACCCTGGGTCTGACATGCTTCTTTCCCATTCATTCCCATTTCCAGTGAGTCAGCAAAGTCATTGACACTTCCTCAGTCCTAGTGCTCTGGAAAACTGCTTTGCCTTATCTACTCAAGCTCAAACATTTGCATGTTCTGTGACCTGACAATTTCACTATTAAGTATACACCCAAAGAAATGCACACATCTGTTCACCAACATACGGGTACTAGCATGTTCATAACTCTTTGTAATAGCCTGAACTGGAAATTACCAGTGCCTGTCAACAATAGAATGAGTAAATGGACTGTGCTAAGTTCACATAATACAATACTACACAGCAATAAGAATGAGCATTCTACAAGGACACACAATAGTATGGATGAATCCATACTGGCCTGTTGAGGAAAAGAGGCCAGAGATGTGTATCATTTTTAAAATGTCCAAAAGCAGGCAAAAAAATCTATGCTTTTAATAGTCAAAACAGTTACTTTTAGAGCAGGGCTTATGACCAAAAGGGAGCTCAAGTGAGGTAATGCTTTATTTCTTGATCTGAGTGCAGGCTGCATAGTTGTGTGTACTCAGTTTCTGAAAATTCACTAGGCTGTACACTATAACATGACACTTTTCTGTACATATAATTTATTTTTTAAAATTGGTCATCTTTGCTTTCAATAATATTATACTGATCCTGAACTGATTATACTGTTTCGTTCATAGCTCTTTCTGGTCTCCCTGCCTCTGGTTTCTACCCTGCCCAATAAAGCCCAAATACAATTTTGAGTTAATCTGCCAGGAACAGTTTTTTCTTTTTCTTTTTAATATATTTTTATTGATTTCAGAGAGGAAGGGAAAGGGAGAGATAGAAATATCAATAATGAGAGAGAATCACTGATCAGCTGCCTCCTGCAGGCCCCCCACTGAGGATCAAGCCCGCAACCTAGGCATGTGCTCTGACTGGGAATTGAACTGTGACCTCCTAGTTCATAGGTCAATGCTCAACCACTGAGTCACACCAACCGGGCTAGAAACTGTTCTTTCATCTTAACTCTTCCCTTGTATGCATGCTATATACAGGAAGACCTTCAATGGCTCCCCTTGACTTACAGAATAAATCTCTCATTTAGTCTCACGTTAAATAATTCTATGTATCCTACTCTCCACGCCTTTCTCCCTCATTATTCCCCAACAACCTGTAATTCCAATCAGATTCAGTCTATTGTGCCACATGCATTCCTGTCTGTCTTTGTCCACACTTGTATCATCTAGTACTTGTACCTTGAATTTAGCACTTCATAAAATATTTCTCTGTGATGTCTCATATCGTCATGGACCAGAAATGTTCAGTTCAATGAGTTTTTAAAATTGTACTAGAGGCCCGGTGCACAAAATTCATGCACAGGGGGCAGGGAGGGTATGTCCCTCAGCCCAGCCTGCACCCTTTCCAATCTGGGATCCCTCTCACAATTCAGGACTACTGGCTCCCAACTGCTCGCCTGCCTGCCTGCCTGCCTGATTGCCCCTAACTGCTTCTGCCTGCCAGCCTGATTGATGCCTAACTGCTCCCTTGCCGGCCCGATTGCCCCCAATTGCCCTCCCCCTGCTGGCCTGGTCCCCCCCATCTGCCCTCCCCTGCTGGCCTGGTCCCCCCGCAACTGCCCTCCCCTGCCGGCCTGGTAGCCCCAACTGCCCTCCACCTGTAGGCCTGGTCACCCCCAAGTGCCCTCCCCTGCTGGCCATCTTGTGTCCACATGGGGGCGGCCATCTTGTGTGTTGGTGTGACGGTCAATTTGCATATTACTCTTTTATTAGATAGGATATACTCTCATAACCACCACCAAATAGAACATTCCATTATTCCCACCAAAGGTGGTCAGAAAGTTCCCCTGATCACTTTTGCAGGCAATCTCCTTGCCTCTCCAGAAAACTACTTCCTAAATTTTCCTAATCATAGATTAGTTTTGCTTGTCCATGGTGTTACATACGTACCTTTCTAAAAATTATCAGTTGATATGTTCAGGAGAATGTAAAGGAGATTTCAGAGTAGAACTAAGGGGTGGTGTGGGAAGGCCATGCCGACGCATCTCCTGGATTGCTCGTTCTCTGTCAAGTAGATCAAATAAGAGATAATACCAAAAAGGGCGACACAAATACAAGGTGCTGCTATTGTTGTTAATGAAATAATTACTGCTCAATTAATTTCTATTTACTAAATTTAAATCCCATGTCCTTATATGATTTTTAAATAGATAAAAGATTTCAATTAAAGGAATTGTATTATAAGAGACTGTTCAAAGGCCCTCTGAGCACAGATTTCCAAAGTTGGATGGTTCTTCCCTCTGCTCCTTCCTTTCCCACCTCTTCTTGCACATTAATCTAGCCCTCTGCCTCTTCCTGCCTCAAAACTCCCAAATGTCATAGAGTAAAGTAATCCATTCTCTATTATGCTTTCCTTCCCTGTGTCTGTCTGCCCCACAAAGCATGGGGACTGCACTACCATCTCCTTGTGAGCAATCCAGGCTCTGGCCTAGACTTTTTATGCCTTGAGTTCTTCAGTATCCAGGATTTCTACATACTTGGGTGTTTCACAAACGCTTTTTCACTATTATTCCCCTAAAGAAACTTTTATAGATGTTTTCTCCACACTCCATGAAATTTGAATATACAGGTACATTGTTTACTTACTGTAGCCCTTTAGAGGGCCATAAATTATGGTAATACCTAGGGGGTTTTGCCACTCCCTCTTCCCCCAAGAACCAATTTTGTCCCACAGGAGGCAATATTGCCTCTTTAAGAATGCATAATCTAGTTGGATGTTAAGAAGGAAAGACATGGTCATGTGGGTCAAGGTTTCTTTGGAAACTGGGGTAGGGAAAAAGAGAAATTAAGGGGGTCTATAACCTTACGCAATCGAGAGTTTGACTTAGGACCTGTGAATTGAGAGAATTTAAGTTATCATTAAGAAATGGAAATAATTATATATATATATACAGTTCAGCATATTAAGAAACTAGGTCTTCTAAATTATGAGATTAAAAATTGCTTTCACAACACTGACACAATCTCAGGCTTCATATCTTACTAAGATAATAAATACTGAATTCCTAGCAAATTTTGTCTATATGTCAAACAGCACATCAATAAACATTTTAATGTCAATGGATAAGAATAAGAGAACTAAAAAATTGACCTAATAAGCAATTTTTCCACTGTTTGAGAATATCATCTCAGAAATGCTGTTATCTATGATATTAATATAGTAGGAAAGACTAATTGAAGACACTTGACAACTGATTTAAAAATCAGATACTGATTTTAACTTTAAAGCAGGTCTTATTCCTGTTTGTAACACTTGGGGATTAAAATTTTTAACATAATGAAGCAAATGAACTGAAATACAAGTGAATATGAAAATTACTAAGCCGTAGAGAGTATATTACAGAGGTTGGGGAGCACAGGCTTTAAAATTAGACCAGACTTGCCTGAATTTCATTACTGACTCTGCTATTTACTCCTGTATGACCCCCGTTTCCTAAAATATAGGCATAATAATAGGTTGTTAGGATTATCAAATATATACATAGTATCTGGTACATATTTGTTAAAGTCCTTATAATCAGCATCATCACTTATTTGATGACTTGTATTTAGTTTCCAATTGGATCATACTGTTTTGGACTCTTGTGGAATCCTTACTAGCTTGTTTATTCCCTAGCTATATCCTCTGAAATAATGACCTAATTTTGCTATGGAAAACATTCACACAATACCTGCTACTTTATTTACTGTAGTGATATTATCTTCCACAACACTTGTTGCCTTTTCAGGAAGAATTACTGAAGAAATTTATTTTGAGCATTAATGCTAAAAAAACAGTTTGCTATTTGTAAGCCACATTAAATACTTTTTGAAATAGGACAGGACATAAATAAAAACACTATCTAATGCTAAAAGTTTTTCTTACCGTTCATATCTTTCAGTTGATATCTGCCTTTTCATGGCATCATGATCTGTTTGTAATTGTGCCACTTTAGCCCGAAGCATGGTGTTCTCCCGGCTTTGACTAGTTCTTAAAAACAAATTTTAAAATTCAAAGAAATGAATAACAAATGTTCTGCTTTGTAGAGTGTAGTGTCATAGATTTTTCTGTGATTAATAAATACAAAGAAGATGATACTTAAGAATGAAAAAAAGGGAAGATTAAGACTTTCAACAATAATTCTCAAAACTTCTGGAGCTTCTATCACAAAGTTTCCTTTTTCATGCATCTTATTTAATAAACACTTAGCATGTGCAAGGCACTGCAGCAGGACTGCAGATACAAATTTGAGTAATGACAGGATTGTGATGTCTAGTTGTAAAGTATCTTCACTGGCTTCCTTGACTCTTTCTTGACTCAGAAAGAGAAATGTTTCTAATTCTTTTTAAAAGTTACTTATTCCACTTGTATGTACCATCTACTCTGAGTTTCCACTCTTCTTCCCACAAATATATCTAACCCTCTCCAGGCTAAAAAGACACCATCATCAACCTCCTCAAAGGTAAGCAATACACGAGGGTCAAACTGCCCAGGTTTCTTGAAGTATTTCTCCTAATGAAAAGCTGCTGATACTCCCATCCTGAAATGCTCTCTCCTTTGCTGACTCCTCTCTTCCTTGCTCAAATTTAGTAATTTTTACAAAGTTCACTCATTCACTTCCATGGGAACCATCTCTGGTGAAGATATACAAATCTACATCTCCAAACATGGTATCTCTTCTGAACTAAGTCCCTAAACTTCCAAAAGCAGCAGCCACATAAATAAAGTATTTTGGTTTTTAAACTGCCCTTCACACTCCCTTCCCCCGTCTCCCACTGAAAGTTAAAAACATTTTTTTTGTTCCTCCAATGTTTTTAATCTTTTGTTTTATGCTACAAATCTACAATTTACTCATATTAAAATTATTTTTAAGAAGCTATTTTCCTTACATAGATTGATTTAAGACACTTACAATTTGCTTTCTGAAAGGGTTAACTTCTCTTTAAGTAACTGAATTTCTGTATCCTTCTCTTGGGAAGTTAAATGAGAATGAAATTCTTTATCTCTATTCGTAGCCAACAATGATTCAAGATTTTTAATCGTATGTCTCTCACTTGACAGTTGTGTTTTTAACAGGTCTGATTCTGATTTTACATTTTCTAATTCCATCACAACCTACAGGAAAAACAAAGGAAGATTACTTCGGCACTTTTTTTTTTTTTAACATTTCAAGAAAAACAATCTTAAATATAATGTTACATGACTTCTTGGCACATTATAGACTTACTCAGAAAAATTATCTGCAGAGCTACTAGTATATCCATACACATCAGTTCCTTCATTTGGGGTACCAGTTAAAAATCCTGAACCACTCTTTTAAGTATAAAAAAATCTTATTTTCAAAACAATCTTTGCTATTTTCAGTAAGGGCTTATTTGGCTATGAGATCTACTCCAACCTTCAAATAGTTTTCTAGTACTACCTTATCAGGAGAGGGTCATTATCATAAACTCCTAAAATATGGCCACCCTATCAGCAAGGAGGCTCTTCTGATCTATTAAATCTGTGTCCTCTGACTACATGATTAAGCCAGTATTTGAGCTTCTCAGTACCAGTAAACAAAGATACTAAATGAGTGAAAATTGAAAAACCAATGTTTGAAAACACATATTTAAAGTAATGCTTCAGTTTGGGAATGGGAAGTTCCAGCTAACTAGACTTTTAAAGATTTAAATGCCTTGAGATTTAAAAAATATATATATATTTGTATTGATTTCAGAGAGGGAGAGATAGAAATATCAATGATGAGAATCATGGATCAGCTGCCTCCTGCACGTCCCCTACTGGGGACCAAGCCTGCAACCCGGGCATGTGCCCTGACCTCCTGATTCATAGGTCAACACTCAACCACTGAGCCACGCTGGCCGGGCTGCATTGAGATTTTTATCAGGAAAAATATTCTATTTAGGAAGCAGTGAAGTGCTAACCACTTCATTTAAGTCTTATCTTTAAACAAATAAAGAATGTATTGGGATATGCTTCTATTCTATAATGAGACTAATATCCCCTAAACACCCATCTACTCTAAAACAGCTCCTAATTTCATCACCACTTATGCCAGAGAAATCCTGGCAGAGAATCTAGTAGTCAAAGTTAGTTCTCAAACTCCTGCAGTCAAAAGTAACTACTCCGAAGGGCAACAAATATATTAGGTAGTGAATGATAAATTAAAACAACTAGAGTAGGGCTCAGTAAAACAACGTATTACAACAATATCTCGTAAGTTCTTACCCTCTCATATTCAAGGTTTTTAGCATTCAATTGTTGGGTCATAATATCTTTGCCTGAGTCAAGCTTAATACAGAGTTCTCTAAGAGATGACAAATCATTGAATACTGTTGCTTTCTCATCTTCTTGATGTCTTAGCTCTTCTTCTAATCTAGATATGGCTTTTGTCATTGATGAGATCTGAGATTCATAGGCATGATGTGCATTTATGTGCTGAAAATAAAAAAGAAACAGGTAAAAACTTGGAGTAACCCAATAATTTTAAAGGCTTGAATTTGTGCAGCTACAACCTCACTTCATAAAAATGTAAGTGCCAATATTTGCATATTTTCAGATACTCTCAAGAAGTTGCCTGCTATATTTAAAGATGGCCTATTTAATGCTTAACACATGAATTGCATATAATTATTAATCATGATAAATAAGTACTTCATGTATATATTTAGAAGATAAAAAGATGGAGAGAAACGAAGATGGCGGCATAGGTAAACACCGGAAATTGCTGCCTCGCACAACAACTTCAAAAATACAACTAAAAGACAAAACGGACATCATCCAGAACCACAGGAAGGCTGGCTGAGTGGAAATTCTACAACTAGAAGGAAAGAGAAAAGCACACTGAGACTCAGAGGAGGTGCGGTGTGGAAGTAAAGTGCAGAGGTACAGAGGCGCACGCGGAAAGGGCTGGCAGCTGAGGACGTGGCGCATGTGGAAAGGGCTAGCAGCTGAGGACATGGTGCACGTGGAAAGGGCTGGGAACTGAGGACACGGTTGTCTTTTTCAATCGGGAGGGAGTCTCAAGCTCCTGACTGCTCTGAACTCCAGTTCCGGACGAGTCTCTGGGGACCCAGACTCATACAGGAGAAACTAGACTGTCTGGCATCGGTTGGAACTCGAGGGCGGCTTTCTCTCAGAGGTACTTGCAGCGATTACCGGGACACTGAGAAGCGGGGCCTCTTAGGGTAGGACTGAGAAGCAGCCATAGCTGCTTGCTCTGCGCTGTTGATCCCCAAAGACCCCGCCCCACTCAAGCTGTGCGCAGAGGCTTTTGCATATGAAAGGCCTGGCCCTTTGCAATCTGAAAATTACCTACCAAACTGCAGCTGGGTCACTGGTGGCTGAGAGCGCGGTTGTCGTTTTCGGTCAGGGGGGAGTCTCAGACTCTGAGCTCCAGATACGGGTGAATCGCTGGGGACTCAAACGGGAGAAGTGGGAGTGTCTGGCATCAGTTGGAAGGCAGCTTTCTCTCCGAGGTTTGCAGCGGTTCCTGGGGTTCTGAGAAGCAGAGCCTCTGGGAACGGGACTGAGGGCACCATAACCGCTCCCTCCGCCCGCCCTGTTGCCCTGTTGATCCCGCCCCGCCCAAGCCCTGCGCAGAGCCATTTGCCGGATCGCCTCAGGCAAAGGCTAGATTAGCACCTCCCCAGAGGACAGAAGTTTTCCGCGGCAGACACAGCTGATTCACACAGCCAGTCGGCCTGGTGGTCAAATCCCTCTAGTATTAACTACAACAATCAAGGCTCAACTAGAACAAGACTGCGCACAAAGACCACTAGGGGGTGCACCAAGAAAGCATAAAAAATGCGGAGACAAAAAAACATGACAGAAATGGAGGATATAGAGCTAAAAAACGCAATTTTGAGGGCTTGCAATAAACTTTTGGAGAGCTTCACGAAAACTAATGAGACCCTCGATGCTATGATAAAGAAACAACTAGAAATTAAGCATACACGGTCTGAAATAAAGAATATTACACCCAATAGCAGACCAGAGGAGCGCAAGAATCAAGTCAAAGATTTGAAATGCGAAGAAGCAAAAAACACCCAACCGGAAAAGCAAAATGAAAAAAGAATCCAAAAATACGAAGATAGTGTAAGGAGCCTCTGGGACAGCTTCAAGCGTACCAACATCAGAATTATAGGGGTACCAGAAGAAGAGAGAGGGCAAGATATTGAAAACCTATTTGAAGAAATAATGACAGAAAACTTCCCCTACCTGGTGAAAGAAATAGACTTCCAAGTCCAGGAAGCGCAGAGAACCCCAAACAAAAGGAATCCAAAGAGGACCACACCAAGACACATCATAATTAAAATGCCAAGAGCAAAAGACAAAGAGAGAATCTTAAAAGCAGCAAGAGAAAAAAAGTCAGTTACCTATAAGGGAGTACCCATACGACTGTCAGCTGATTTCTCAACAGAAACTTTGCAGGCCAGAAGGGAGTGGCAAGAAATATTCAAAGTGATGAATAGCAAGAACCTACAACCAAGATTACTTTATCCAGCAAAGCTATCATTCAGAATTGAAGGTCAGATAAAGAGCTTCACAGATAAGGAAAAGCTAAAGGAGTTCATCACCACCAAACCAGTATTATATGAAATGCTGAAAGGTATCCTTTAAGAAGAGGAAGAAGAAGAAAAAGGTAAAGATACAAATTATGAACAACAAATACACATCTATCAACAAGTGAATCTAAAAATCAAGTGAATAAATAATCTGATGAACAGAATAAACTGGTGAATATAATAGAATCAGGGGCATAGAAAGGGAGTGGACTGACTATTTTTGGGCGGGAAAGGAGTGTGGGGGGTGCGGGAAGAGACTGGACAAATATCGTACACCTATGGATGAGGACATTGGGGGTAGGGGGGTAAGGGCAGAGGGTGAGGTGGGAACCGGGTGGAGGAGAGCTATGGGGGGAAAAAGAGGAACAACTGTAATAATCTGAACAATAAAGATTTAATTTAAAAAAAGATGAAAATTATTGTTCTAGGGTGTTGTGAATATGAGAGTTCTTTGAACTACAGTAAATTTTCCTCTATAAATGGTTTGTTATAATAATGCCTTTTCAAGAAAAGTAACATATATACAGGGTGAGGCAAGTTTACAGTTGTTTGTATGGAAAATAATACAATAATCAATAAATAACAGTACAAGAATGAACTCTGTGTTTTGTGTACTCACAACTGTAAACCTACTTTTGCCACAACCTGTACTTATCACTCGTCAATTGTCTTTAAATTCTGAATTTCAAAATGGAGTTTGCTTTAAAACCAAATACCTAAAGTCATATTTAAATTTAATTTAATAATACACTACTTTATAAGACAATATTAACTGAAATAATGAGCAAAGTTTGAAATACTGATAAGATACTTGTCTTAGAAAAATCCATAATTTAAATTTCTCACAATTTAGATTATGAGTAATAAATACAAAGTGACTTAAACTCTACTTCTAGAATTTAGAAACAAGCCCCCACTTGAAAATTAATTCAAACAGGCTCTTCTGAAATGAGTCAACATAAAAAATAGAATGCTGTGTGTAAAGATTTAATAAATGTCAACAGTTTCAGAAAAGTAAACATTTGGATTTTCCAAATATTAATGAATTAATAAAGTCAGTTTCCCCCAAACAAATGAAATATTAATATATAAATCAGAGGTCCTCAAACTTTTTAAACAGGGGGCCAGTTCACTGTCCCTCAGACATTCCACACATGCGCACTGCGGGCTCGGGACGAGTCGGCTGCTAAGCAGGACAGGCAGCGGTGGCAAAAACACCCAGCGGGCCGGATAAATGTTTTCGGCAGGCCGCGTGTGGCCCGCGGGCCATTGTTTGAGGACCCCTGATATAAATCAATTACACATCCATACTAATAAAAGGGTAATATGCTAATTAGACTGCATGTCTTCCGAACATCCTTCCTGACAAAGCCAGCGGCGTGGCTGACCTGCAAACAGCCGGTGGCCCCTCGCCCAGGCCAGCCCCGCCCCCCAGCATGGACCCCCACCCCAATCGGGCACTTGGCCAGCCTGCAAACCACCCCAGGCCCCTTGCCCAGGCTGGCCCCGCCCCCAGCGGGGACCCCCACCCTGATTGGGGGCATAGCCTGCATACAAACAGCCGGTGGCCCCTTGCCCAGGCCGCCCCATCCTAGCGGGCACCCCTCCCTGATTGGGGGGGGGAGGGGCGGCCTGCAAACACTGTGGCGCCTGCCCCAGGGTTCCCGTCCCTCAGCAGGGATCCCCACCCTGATCTGGGGCACCCTTCAGGGCAGGAGAGCCGGCCCCTACCCGTGCACCTGGCCTCTATCCTATATAATAAAAGGGTAATATGCAAATTGACCCTAGCAACAGAATGACCAAAACGACCGCTAGACCAGTCACTATGAGGCACACTGACCATCTCTTGGTCCCTTTCCCTGGCCGGCAGGCTCCAATCACCTGATGGCCACCCATTGCAAGGGCAGGGGCTGGCAAGACGGTGGGAACAGCCGACCTCTCGGTTCCTTCCCCTGGCCATCAGGCACCGATCACCCGATGGCGAGCGGGGAACTGGGGCAGGTGGCAGTGGGGGGTGGGGGTGGCTGCAGGCAGCTGGGGAAGATAGCCCTGATCGCAGGCCAGGCCTAGGGACCGGACCCGCACACGAATTTTGTGTGCCAGGCCTCTAGTACTATATAACATGAAAAATTATAAAGAACTAAAGAACAGTTTTCCTGAGAACTCTTTTGAAGGTTGAAAAGCATGCTTTTAGTTATTATACTCAATAGAAAGTTTATAGAGGTAGTGTATTAGTTTCCTAGGTCTGCTATAACAAATTACTGCAAATTACTGAGTGTCTTAAAACCATGGAAATTTATTCCCTCACAATTCTGGAGGTTACAAGCCTGAAATTTATATGTGAACAGAGTTGGCTTTTTCTGGAGGTTCTGAGAGAGAATTTGTTCTATGCCTCTCTCCCATCTTCTGGTGACTGCTGGCAATCCTTGGAGTTCCTTGCCTTGTAGACAAATCCCTCCAATCTCAGTCTCCATCTTCACCTGCCACTCTCCCTTGTGTCTTCTGTATCCATATTTCTCTTATCTTATAAGGGAGCAATTTTCAACTTTTTTCAGCTAATGCCACACATAAAGTAACTACTAAAATTCTGCAGCACACACAAAATATGTTTTTTTGCTGATCTAACAAAAAATAGGTATAATTTTGATTCATTCAAATGGGATGGCTATTGTGTTGGCTGTCATTTTTTTATTTGACAATCTAAGGGAAAAGCGGTCCATGCCCCTGACTAAATAGGTACTGCATGTTTTAAAAATTCTTGCAGCACACTGGTTGAAAATCACTGTTATAAGGACACAAGTCATTGGGTTATGACCTGCCTGGTCTAGTATAACCTCATTTTAACCTGATTATAGAACTGCAAAGATACTATTTTCATAAAAGGTCATATTCACAGGTACTAGGTATTAGAACCTAAATATATATTTTGGGGGGGCTATAATCCTACCCACTATAGATAATTAATACTTTCTCCTAAAAAATGAAGACTACAACACTATACCAAAAATACCAAAAAACCCTAATAGCCATCTATTCTAAATAAATCTAACTAGGTCTCTATATTTTAACTGAATTCAAGATTTACTTAAGAAAATTTTATTAGACTGTCTTTATGATAAGAGCTTATTTAAACCTGCATACAAAAGAATAAATATGGACCCTTATGTTATATCATATACAAAAGTCAATTCAAAGTGGATCAAAGACCTTAATATGAGAGCTAAAACTTAGAAACGTAGTTGAAGAACATAGGGGAAAAGCTTCATTATATTGGACTCAGCAATTATTTCTTAAATATGATACCAAAAGTTATGTAATAAGAGTATTAGAAATAATTGGACTTCATAAAAATTAAAACTTTTAGGCATCAAAGGATAAAATTGAGTGAAAAAGCAAGCCATGTATGAGAAAAAACTTACAAAACACCTATCTAATAAGGGATTAACATCCAGATTATACAAACAATTCCTACAACTCAATAACAAAAACAACCTGATTGAAAAATGATGCTCTTTAGCCAGTTTGGCTTAGTGGATAGAGTGTTGGCCTGCGGACCAAAAAGTCCTGGGTTCCATTCCGGTCAAGGGCATGTACCTTGGTTGCAGGGTCCTCCCGGCAGGGCCGTGGTCAGAGCGAGTGCAGGAGGCAACCAATCCATGTTTCTCTCACATCGACATTTCTCTGTCTCTCCCTCTCTCTTTCACTCTCTCTTAAAATCAATGGAAAAATATCCTTGAGTGAGGATTAAAAAAAAAAATGGGCAAAGGATTTGAATAGACATTTCTCCAAAGAACATACACAAATGGTCAATAAACACATGAAAAGATGCTCGACATGACTAATCATTAAGAAATTGTGATTCAAATTCAAAATATGATACCACTTCACACCTATTGGATGGTTATTATTAAAAAAACCCCAGAAAATAACAAGTGTTGGCAAAGATGTAGAGAAATTGAAATCCTTACATTGTTGGTGGGAATGTAAAATGCTATAGGCCAGGGGTGGGCAACCCCTGGCACATGTGCCAAACATGGCACGCCAGTAACTTTTGCTGGTACGCAAAACCCTCTCTTATAATCTTCCATTTACAATTTTTGTGAACATTTGAATGACTTAAATGTTAAATTACAAGGAACTGGCAAGACACTTGATGTTATGTTTGGTTACATAAAGGCTTTTGAAAAGAAACTGGAAGTCTTTAAGAGGGATGTGGATGGTGAGAGATTTAGATATTTCCCAAACCTCAAGAGGCACATCAAAGACCTCCCAAAAGATGACAGAACAGACTGTCAAAGCCTTCAAAAGCTGTTTTTAAACATCATCGAGTCAACTATTGAGCAGTTCTTCTCAGGATTTGCGAAATTCAGAGAACTGAAAGAGACAGCAAAATCCATGAGGTTTCCAGACAGCATGAAAATGGAGGCACTAAACTTACAAATATTTTCATGGATAGACATGGCTGACTTTGAAATGCAGTTGATTGAATTTCAGAGTAGCTTAATTTGGGA
>NW_005369442.1:2585367-2586834 GCF_000412655.1 Myotis brandtii | reverse complement strand
TTCACATATGTTACATATAAGAGATATCAAGTAGGCGTAACATGTTCTCAAAAAATTAGGGTTGGCACGCAGAAGAATTTTGAGTCAGAGATTTTGCTGGTTTTGGCACGCACTCACAAAAAGGTTGCCCACCCCTGCTATAGGCCCTTGTAGAAAACTGCATGGCAGTTCCTCAAGAAGTTAAACATAAAATTACCACATAATTCAGCAATTCCACTTCTGGGTATATCCTTAAGAACTGAAATCAAGGACTCAAATAGACAGTGTACACCCATGTTCAAAGCAGCATTACCCTCAATGGAAACAACCAAATGTCCACTGACGAATGGATAAACAAAATGTGGTTTATACATACAATGAAATATTATTCAGCCTTAAAAAGGAATGAAATTCTGACACATTCTATATAACATGGATAACCTTAAGGTTAAGTTAATCTTAAGGCTGAATAAAATAAGCCAGTCACAAAAAGACAAATATTGTATGATTCTACTTATAGGAGGTACATAGGGTAGTCACATTCATAGAGACAGAAAGTAGAATGGTGGTTGCCAGAAGTTGGGGTGTGGAGAATGCAGAGTTAGTGTTTAGTGGATGGAGTTTCAGTTGGGGAAGATGAGAAAGTTCTGCAGATAGATGGAAGTGATAGTTGCACAATAATGTGAATGTAGTAACTGCCACAAAACTGTACATTTAAAAATAGATAAAATGGTAAGTTTGATGGTAGGTATATTTTACTACAATTAAAAAAAAATTAACAGGGCTCCTAAGCAAATTATCAGAATTAATGACAAAAGATTACCATTGAACTTGATTGCTTAACTATCACTTCAAATAAAGTACCTTTGAATGCTTTCTGTTCTATTAAGCAAAGACTTCACAAGACAAACAAATATATATTACCTCCTGAATTTCTTTTTCTAATAGCTCCACTCTTTCACGAAGGTGCCTCCTCTCTGTGTCAATAGAAAGAAGTTCCAGTCGAACTGAGCTGCTTTTTCCCTCAGCTTGGTGGGCTTTGACTTCCCAGTCTTCAGCACGGTTATGAAGCATTTGAAATCTATCTAACAAATCTTGATTTTCTTTTTCCTAGTTTGAGAATAATTAAATTGTTACTAAGTTACTTACTGGAATATTCATGTCAGAAACATATACACATATTGGGATTTTTGTTTTAATTTAGGAAACAGAAGCTACCTCTGCAGATACTATCTATATATATAAAAGGCTAATATGCAAAGTGTCCCCTCAGGAGTTCAACCAAGAGACTGGGAGTTCGATTGCTCGCTATGACGTGTACTGATCACCAGGGGGTGGCGCAGAATGAAAGAAGGCCCCGGCCGCCAGCAGCAGGCAGCCCAGGAAGGGAGGCCCCGGCCGGCAGCCGGAAGGCCACGATCAGCCCTGATAGCCGACCAGGCCTAGGGACCCTACCCGTGCATGAATTTCATGCACCGGGCCTCTAGT
>NW_005369442.1:2582500-2584086 GCF_000412655.1 Myotis brandtii | reverse complement strand
CCTGAGCGTGACTGAGGGTGGCATCGCAACCTCCCGATCCGCTCTGCTCTGTGCATGATGGGGCGGTGCCCCAACTCCCCAATCGGCCCTGCTCTGAGCCTGACCAGGGGCTGCACTTAGGGATTGGGCCTGCCCTCTGCCACCCAGGAGCAGGCCTAAGCCAGCAGGTCGTTATCTCCCGAGGGGTTCCAGAATGCGAGAGGGCACAGGCTGGGCTGGGGGACCCCCGTCCCCCGCCCCCCGAGTGCACAAATTTTTGTGCACCGGGCCTCTAGTCTATAATAAAAGCAAAATATGCTAATTAGACCGGGCAGCCAAACAATCTTCTGAACATCCTTCTGGATGACCTGTTGGATGAAGCTGCCGTAGCAGGGGCAAGCCAGAGGTGGTTAGGGGCGATCAGGCAAGCAGTTAGGGGCAATCAGGCAAGCAAGCAGAAGGGTTAGGGGCGATCAGGCAGGCAGGCAGAGTGGTTAGGGGCAATCAGGCAGAGGTTGTTAGGGGTGATCATGCAGGCAGATTGAGTGGTTAGGGGCGATCAGGCATGCATGCAGGCAGGTAGGCGAGTGGTTAGGAGCCAGCAGTCCTGTATTGCAAGAGGGATGTCCGACTGCCGGTTTAGGGCAAAGTTACTGTGTTTTACAGATGCATGATACATTTTCATTATTCTTACTTCTAGTTGGCTTAATTTATTTATAGCAGGGGTGGAGAATATCCAGCCCATGGGCCATTTATGGCCGGCAAAATAATTTGAACCGGCAGTCGGACATCCCCCGATGGGTCCCGGATTGTGAGAGGGTGCAGGCCGGGCTGAAGGACCCCACCCCCCGTGCATGAATTTTGTGCACCGAGCCTCTAGTACTAAATAAGATCTGTAGGGAAATATAAAGAGACAGTAGGCAAGACTTCTAATCTCATATGTTAATAATCTAATAGAAGAGGCAGAATAAAGAAACATAAAAAATCAGTCTTAAATCAAACCTAAATACTGCCTTTTTACCTTAGCAGCCATTAAGCTCTCCCATCGTGACACCTCCGTTATGTAATTATGAACTCTACTCTTCATTTCTTCTTTTTCTTGCACCGCTGCTTCCAATTCCAGTGAGATTTCCTATAAATTAGAAAATTGAAGGCAAATATAAAGTGAACATAACATCTAATGAGTTCTATTTCTATTCAAATGGCTACTTTTGAATTTGAGGAATAAGAGAGAGTAGGAAAAAAGAAAAAACTGTTCCTTAGTATTGCTTGCACTTATTTTTCCTGACCTTAACTTTTTTTGTTGTTGTTAATCCTCACCTGAGGGTATTTTTTTTCCACTGATTTTTAGAGAGAGTGGAAGATAGAGGGAAGAAGAGGGAGAGAAATATTGATGTGAGACTTCCAATCTCATCCTATATAATAAAGAGGTAATATGCAAATTAACCCTCACACCCTCACAAGATGGCTGCCTACGACCAGGCTGCAGGGGGGTTTAGTAAGGGACGACCAAACGACTGAACAAGCAGGCTGCATGGGGCGAACAGGCCAGCGTGGGGAGGGGGGCGGTTGGGGGCAATCAGGCCAGTAGGGGGGACAGTTGGAGG
>NW_005369442.1:2539290-2582328 GCF_000412655.1 Myotis brandtii | reverse complement strand
GGGGGGCAGTAAGGGGTGACCAGGCCAGCAGGGAGGGGGCAGTTGGGGGCAACCTGACTGGCAGCAGGGGGCAGTTAGGGGAGACCAGGCTGACAGGAGGGGCAGTTAGGGTGATCAGGCTGGCACGCAGAGGCAGTGAGGGACGATCAGGCTGGCAGAGGGGGGCAGTTAGGGGCAACCAGGCAGGCAGGCAGGTGAGCAATTAGGAGCCAATGGTCCAGGATTGTGAGAGGGATGTCCTGGATTAGAGAGGGTGCAGGCTGGGCTGAGGGGGACCACCCCCCCGTGCACGAATTTCGTGCACCAGGCCTCTAGTATGTTAATAATCTAATAGATTGGTTGCCTCCCACGCAAGCCCAGACCAGGGCTGGGATCGAACCTGAAACCCAAGTATGTGCCCTTGAGCAGGAATCAAACCCGAAACCCTTTGGTGTGCAGCCCAACACTCTAACCACTAAACACCACTAGCCAGGGCCAATCTTGACTTTTTAAAAAATATATATTTTTATTGATTTCAGAGAGGAAGGGAGAGGGAGAGACAGAAACATCAATGATGAGAGAGAATCATTGATCAGCTGCCTCCTGCATGCCCCACACTCCCCACATTCCTGCAACTGGGGCATGTGCCCTGACTGGGAATTGAACCATGACTTCCTGGATCATAGGTCAGCACTCAATCACTGAGCCACACTGGCAAGGCTGATCTTGACTTTTAACCAAATATTACCACATACCTCCTACAACATTCCTAATCATGTATCTGGTCAAATGTTGGCATTGAAAAAAATTCATGTAACAGCAATATGCTTTAAATGGAATAATGTTGAAAGAAATTTAAAAAAAACAAAACAAAATATTTACAATAGGAAAATTATTGGTCTTCTGGGTATAACCCTTTAATAAACCAGCACAAACAAAAATAATACCTTTAAGTATTTGACATTCTAAAATATTCATTAATTTACTTATACCTGTAAATCAGGAGTGGGGAACCTTATTTCTGCTAAGGGCCATCTGGATATTTATATTATCATTCACAGGCCATACAAAATTATCAACTTAAAAATTAGCCTGCTATATTTGGTCAAATATTTAATTAACTCATCCCTATTCCTTGGCAGGGCCAGATCAAATTATTTTGCGGGCCTTAAATGGCCCACAGGCTGGATGTTCTCCACCACTGCTGTAAATAAATTAAGCCGACTAGAAGTAAGAATAATTAAAATGTATCATGGGTCTTTAAAACATAGTAACTTTGCCCTGGAAGTGATTCTGAGGTCCTCACCCAGTAGGGTGATAACAATTTCTGCCATCTAGAATAAATACCATGTTACCAGCTATAGTTCTTACAATAAAGACCAAAATAGTGAGGAGACCATGGTTGTACCCATTAGGCACCCTGTAATATATAGCAGCATTCTAAACCACACTTTAAAAAAATCTTATAAACATCATTATCCTTAAAGAATTATTAATGTTGATATTTATATTATTAAAATTTAAAAAGCATATTTAAAGCTTTAAAATATAGCAAAAAAAGAATATTCTGTAAAACTGTATACTGTAAAACTACTTAAGTTTATGCATTGTATTCATACTTGGTTTTCTCTTGCCATTGTAGCCAGATCATCTTGTAATCTTCTATTTTCCTTACAAGATATTTCTTTAGATCTTCCTACATCATCGAGTTCTTTGTTAGTTGCATCAAGCTGGCGCAGGAGGCTGTTTATCTCACGGTCCCGATTAGTTAGAGTTTCCTTTAGTTGGCTGTTACACGAGTGATGTAAAAATAAAAACTAAGCTTTTTTAATAATTTAGTTCATTTAAAAGAAAACTGTTTTACTCTGAATTAAGTATATTAAGAATACAAGAAATTATAAATACTGCATTAAGATACTGATTAATTAGGTAAAGGAGACATTTTAGCTCTCTACCAATCATTATGAGCAATTGAAGTCATAAAATAAATTATTATTCTAAAAGTCAAGTAAAAACAGAAGACTTTCAAGTATTAGGAAAGTCATTTGGTAAGTAATAAAATAATAACAGATTCTATTGGCAAATATTTATTTAATGGTTAAGTTCCCACTATTATCTATAATAATAAAAGCATATTATGCTAATTAGACTGGACAGCTGGACAACCTTCCGGACAAAGCCGGGACTGCGAGGGCCAAGGCAAGCCGCTGTGGCTGTGAGGGCCAAGCCCCTTGCATGAATTTCATGCACTGGGCCTACAGTATAATATAAAAGGGTACACAGAATATACATAATTAGTGACTTTTGTCTTGAAGTAAAGAGACTACACATAAAATATAAAATTTTGTTCAAGATAGGTTTAGACTTAGAATAAATTCAAGACTGGCTACTACTAAAGTAATCTATATTTTAATAATTAGGGCCTGCATAGGGTAGTTATAATAAAAACAAAGAGCAAGTAGCATGTAAAAAAATAGTAAGACATAGTGCTTAGATGTGGATGATAAAAGATGGCAGCAAGTTAAAGATAACATAACATTTTCATGCAAGAGACTGAGAAAATAATGCTGCTGTCATTGGCAAAAATAGAAAAATGGAAATGTAACTATTGACAGATGCTACTTAAATAGAGCTGCATTCACCGAAAATTTCTAAAGAAGATGGATGCCATTACACTGATTACTTACTTCAGAGAAGATTCATACTCTGAGAACGTTATCTTCATCTGAGCAATAGCTTTTTCCTAGAGAAATTACAAAAATATATAAGATTCTAAACAATTTATATAGAAATGTCTTTAGTTGAATTTATACAATTTATCACATTTACTCAGTTCAAATCCAATTATATAACTTACTAGAGGCCCGGTGCACGAATTCGTGCGCGGGTGGGGGGGGCCGATCAGAGGCGGGGCCGGCCGGGGGAGAGGGGCCACAGGCGGTTGGCCGGCTGGCCCCACCCCTGGTCAAACTCCTGGTCGAACTACCAGTCGAGGGGACAATTTGCATATTAGTCTTTTATTATATAGGTGCTATAAATGAAAGCTCTACGTCCCAACTGTATTTCAAGTATTGGCATGCTTCTATTCACACTAAGAACTTAAATTGTTTCCTTGAGTTTGCTGTAATCACATCTGATAAAATTACATTCTAGAAATAGAAATTCTGAAGATTCAACTTACTGAGATAAAATGAAATTTAAACATATTAGAAGATATGGCCTGGGTCTTAACTTATACATGGGCGATAAGAACTGCATACTTGAAACAGAGAATGAAATAATCTTTTCTGTTCAGATACTGGATAATAATATTTAACAAGCACATACTTTATTAGCAAGGTTTTCTTGCAAGTTTGCAATCTGTTCTGTCTTCTCATCTACAGTCTCCTGAAGGAAATCTTTTTCTTTATCAATAACACCAATGGTCTTTTTCATGACATGAGCCTCTTGATCCTGTGAAGTCATCTTAAGGTGTAGTTTACCTATAAATGAAATGTTTGTTAGCCAAAGCAAATTAGGATTAGCAAAAACAAAATTTAAAAACAATTACCTATATTTTCCTCCAGCATTTTAATTTGTGCTTCGGCTGATTCAAGTTCACCTCTTTGGATGGAAAGTCGGTGCTCATAATCATCAAGTGACTGCTGTAGCTGCTCATTTACTATCCTAAAGAATCAGTGGACAAAAACAAATGGTATTCTTTATCTCTGGTAGAAATAATTTTTAAAAGGTGAGAGATCTCAAAAAATATTTTTCTTATTTTTAAAAATTTCTTTTATTTCTTAAAGCTCTTCCAGTATAATCAATGGCATTATATATTATTTCTCGCCATCCACCATTCTCCAAAATGGTTCATCTTCCTAAAAATAATACAGTATAAAAATCAAGTTAATGTGTACTCTTTTCTAGAGGCTTCCCGGTAGTTTTAACTCATCTCAGTTTCCTAATATCAACCCTCCTCCTCTTAAAATCTATTTCCAATAGTGGAGGCAAAAAGAAAGTCCTGTTTTTACAGAATGGCCTGGCACTTCAAAGGATTACTCATGTGAGTCCTGACCATCCAGTCCAGTGAGCTTTTAATTATGCTTCCTTTTCTGACTTTTTTTGGCAGGTAATCAATTGGAGGTCATAGTAAACTGGGAAAGTAGGCATTTATTGTAGTGCAATAAGGATTTAAGACTAAAGATTGGTTTCAGGGAGCAAAATAAAGGATGTACAGAGGAAGTAAAGACAATTTCAGAGTAATCTCGTCCTGATTTAGTAAGATTATTTGTCAGAAGTAACAAGAACTTGCTGTCATGTGATAGAGACTTTAGAATGCTTTTAGCCCTGGCCTACCAGTTCTTAACCCTGACATGCTGGAAAGACAAAACTCCCACCTCAGGCTATTTATTGGGAATTCCCACAGGTTCCTTTTAGGGTTTGCCTGAGGATATGACAGGGAAGAAGATACCAAGTGTAGCTTAGCTTAGAACTGCCTAATGGGGAGGAGGTCTGGATTCTGAAACCACTAGTAAGATAGAACAGCTCCTTGAAAATGAAGTTTTACTGGCCATACTGAGGTGTTCTGAAAGACGAAAGACATGACACATTCTTCTAATGGCAAGTGAATGATGACCCAGAGGAAGGAGAAAAGTCAAGTTGAGGATGACTTCTTTAGAACTGTACAACCAAACAGAACCCAGTAAGAAAGATTCTATGGTCAAGAAATTTTATTCCATAAAATTATCTGAGTCCAGATGACTGCACTATATTCAATCTGTTCTTAAAGCTACAGCTATTGCTCTGAGGGATATAACCACAGGACGTATTCATTGTATTGATACTTTTATATATTAGCTCACTTATTCCTAGAACAGTTCCAAAATTAAAGCTATTGTCCCCATTTTATAGAAAAATAATAACTTGTCCAAGGTGACAAGAAAAGATGTAAATCCAGGCTAGTCTAACTTGATATCAGTGGTTTTTCTACTACATCAACATTGCCTTCTATAAGAATACAGGGAGACCAACATCTTATGTGGAAGGGAAAATGTCTACCAATAAGTTATACAGAGTCCTTTTAAAAACAGAATGGCCCACAGAATTCCAAGTAGTTGGCTGTGCTTGAAATTCTAAGTAGAAATGTAAAGACCTCTTTACATCTTAGTTTATTAGCAGAGTTAATTCCTAATGAAAGTCAGGTTAATAAAGTAACATCTTGATTGGTTATACAGGAAGTCCTTGGTGAGTCCTAAATATAGCTTTGTCTTTCATATTCTAGTGTAGACAGGGAAGGGGACAACAGAAATTCTATACCAGATCTGGACGTAACTTTTCTAAAAGAAGTATTGCTGCTAAGATAAAAGTCTTCATGCACAGCCGAAGTGGCTAGAGCGTCAACCTGAGGACCGAAGGATTCGATTCCAGTCAAGGGCACGTAACTCGGTTGCAGGATCCTCCCCAGCCCAGGCCCAGGCCCTGGTTGGGGTGCATGCAGGAGGCAACCAATCAATGTGTTTCTCTCACATCGATATTTCTCTGTCTTTCCCTCTCTCTTCCATTCTCTAAAAATCAATGGAAAAATATCCTCAGGTGAGGATTAAAAAAAATGAATAAAAATTTTAAAAGGTCTTCTTAATGAAAGAACTGAGGTATAGTATAAAGTTCATTGTGAAGAATAGCTGAATGACTATCATATTATTTGTTTATCATGGTGTCTGGAAAGGAAATTTTGAGAACTAAGTTATTAGTAAAACAATCAATTTCTTAGCTTTGAAAGTGCTATAAACACAGCAAAGGGAAGTGATGACTTCCCACCAGAAAGTAAATCAATAAAACTTCACTTATAATCAAAGTTCTAGCTCTCTACTACCCATGTGGCTGTATAGGCCCATCTCTCTGAGCCTCAACTTCCTCAGTTATATTATACTAGAGGCCTGGTGCACGAAATTCATGCACAGGTAGGGTCCCAAGGCCTGGCTGGCGATCAGGGCCGATGTGTGGGGCGACTGGTGGGGCAATCGAGAGGGCACCCACTGGTACCCGCCTTGGCTGGCCTGGCACCGCCCATCCACTGGCCCCGCCCTCCACCGCCAGTCGCCTCCCTCTGCAGGGTGACTGGCAGGACGATTGGGGAGCCCCTGCTGGCACCTGCCTTGGCTGGCCTGGTGCTGCCTGCTTGCCGACCCCGCCACCCGCCCAGTCGGGGCCTGCGGGCTGGGGGCAGCTCCTACTTTGAGTGTCTGCCCTCTGGTGGTCAGTGCGCGTCATAGTGACCGGTCGTTCCACCATTCCGTCAATTTGCATATTAGCCTTTTATTATATTGGATTACACTAGAGGCCTGGTGCATAAAATTCATGCCCTGGGGGGGGGGGTTCCTTAGCCTGGCATGCACCCTCTCACAGTCCAAGAGCCCTCGGGGGATGTCCACCTGCCACGGAGGCAAAAGAGGCTCCTGCCAACGCTGCTGTGCTTGCCAGCCATAAGCCAGGCTTCTGGCTGAGCAGTGCTCCCTCTGTGGGAGCACACTGACCACAGCTGCTGCGTTGAGCGTCTGTCCCCTGGTGGTCAGTGCACATCATAGCAACCAGTCATTCCACCGTTCAGTCGACTTGCATATTAGCCTTTTATTATATAGGAGGTATTCATGCTTTCATTTTAGAGGGCAAAGTAATTACTTCCCTTCATAATGAACAGCATCTTAAAGGGTCCTTTATTCATAAAAAGTGCTCAAGTTCTAATATGGAGCTGAAGTTCCATCTAAGGGTAGGCTGGAATTTTAACGGCCTATTAGAAGAAAAAGAGACTGATATGGTTTACCTGTTTTATTAAATTTTTTTTTAATGTATACGGCATAATGTCACAGGAAGGTCATAGTATTCTGCCACCTGTGAGGAGTAAGCCCAAGTTGCTGTTGGATGTGTTAATCACAGAGGAGTCATTCTTCAGGCACTCTGCTCTCTCCACATCCAACCTGTTTTATTTTAGATGTCTCTAACAGTCTATGGTTATGGCCCACCACTTAACATTTTTGCTATAAGGCAATTTTGCTCTACCCAGGAAAGATGGTCTTAGCCCCTCAGGGGATGCTAGCCATCCTCTGGAGCTGGGGTCAGTAAACTTTTTTTTTATAAAAGGACAGAGTATTTTAAACAATGTGGGCCAGGTAGTCTCTGTTGCATGTACTCAATTCTACCTTTGTAGCACAAAAACAGCGATAGATAACATATAAGTGAAGGAGTGTGGTTGTGGTTCAATACAACTTACAGGCACTGAAATTTGAACTTCATATAATTTTTAGGTCACAAAATATTAATCTTGTATTGAGATCTTTTTCAATCATTTAAACATGTAAAAACCATTCCTGGCGCTTGGGTTTTAACAAAAATTGGTAGCAGGCCATAGCTTGCCAGCACCTGCTAAAATTCAAGGGAGAACACAGTCATTTGGTTATAAAATGGGATTTTGTATTATGTCCTCTGGTGCTGTACCAAGAAACCAAACCAAAGATCCTCTACTTGGACAATTTAAAACTATGCTTGATATAGTCCTGTTTGGTGAAAAGCAACTGGTGGCACTGAAACTTGGTGAGAAATGCCTGACTCAGGATTGAAAAGAAAAGATGGGTCCACCAAATGGATGGAAAGGAACCTGTGATTCCTCTGTCTAAGCATCAGCTTCTTAAATGTCTTCATGTCAAGAGAACTTGATGTGGTTAAAAGGGTAGCAAGATCTCTATTAACCACATTAAAAGTGGCATGAGGTTTGACTAGTGTGGCTTTGCTTCCGTAGAGTGCTTGGCATTACGGTTTGTATTGAGTTCAGCTTTGGATTTGGACCTGACGGCTTGAACTCATGGTTCTATCAATGTTTACTGATATGGAGAACGGGACTGACGTACTTTCCTCAGAAGCAAGATAAGTCAGATTTTTCTGTCAGAGCAAAACAAAGTTACGGAATCACCCCTAGATGAGGAAAGTAGCAGATTGAGCTCACCAGAGAAAAGGGGATTAGTATATCAAAGAAAACACCAAAGGAGCTGTAGGCCAGGGTAACCAAGAGAAGGCACTGAAAGCTCTGCGCTAAGTGCCTAAGACTGTGAAGGGCCTCCTGTGAGGAAAGAAAAGGAGATTGTGGCCATAGTCTGAAGCACAAAGCAAAATGGAGTAAATGCCAGATCCAGTCAGCTGCTGGACAAAAAGGGGGAAGGGTAGCCTAGTAGTTCTGCGTGACAAAAATATACCATGGTACTTGTACTTTGGATTTGAATATAGACATGAACCAGAAGAAGTGGGGGGTGGTCCATTCAAGTAGCTCTCCTTCATAGGATGTACAAAAAAGAGGGGAGGGGAGGGAAAAAGCAGCTTCTATTTTAGTTCTTTACCTAATGTCTAACTTACCAAGACTTGTAGTCAAATAGCAAAGAGCAAAAATTTAAGATGCCCTGTGATTTCCTTAATTAAACGGACACATCCAGCTCTTGGTCTTATTTCATTAAGTTTTGTTTGATAATCAGGAATTCCTTAGGAATATAATCTCAGGCCTTTTCCTAACTATCCTTTTGATTTTCAAATTCTGCTGTTTATTTTACTATAAAATTTTGCAATTCTCAGTGTTTGTATATTAGATCCATGTCTCTTTCGCTCATCATTTCTTTTTATCCTTCTGAGTTTTGAATTCTAGGTGAATTCCTTGAGTTTGTTTTCTACTCCACCAACTCAGTTTTCTGGTATTTCCATTCTGTTCACCAACACTTTGTTTTTATTTATCAATCTTTTTCTCTAATTGTCATTACTACAATCCTGTTGGATCTCAAGTTGTTACTACTTAATGACTGATTTACTTTCATATATGCAATGTCATGTTGATGTCTGAAAATCCTTTCCTGCTTCTTATTACAAATGTATTTAGAGAAATTATTTCCTCTGATATTTCAGAGTGATGCCTTTCTTCTGACTTGGTATCTTTTAACTTATTGCAAATCCCAGTCCAGAGAAAACCTATTTTCATTGACTGTTTATTTCCTTCAGCCATCTGCATTCCAAATGGACCAATGGCTAACCAACCCAATATCCTAAGGTAAATATTCTGCATTGCTGTATCTTTTTCTCATTTCCACACAAGTCATCCAATCCTGTTGATTTTATGTAAGAAATGTTTCCTAAACCTGGCCTCTGTTCTCTAAGTTCACTGCCACTATTTCAGTTCAGACACATGCTCTCTCATTTGCCATCAGTTTCTTAAGACTCCAAACTCATCTTTCCTATTTCTGCCAGAATTCATTTTTTAAAAAGGCATGCTACTCATGTCACCCCCTGGATTAAAATTTTCTTTTTGTTCTCTATGTTTATAAGATAAAATCCAGACACACTTGGTTATCATACCAACTTCATAACCTGAATCCAACCTATAGATTCAGCCTATTTTTTCATACTGACCTTACCATTTTTCAGACATATCACCATTTTAAACTCTGTATATAAATACTCTGATTTTATATTTCTTTGAAACAGGAAAGATAAGGACAGTGACATAGGTAGCAAAAAAATTCTGTAATTTTCAGCAATCCTATGCTATAGAGTACAAATGATCTTAAGGATCTGTTAGGGGAATTTTTGAAACATGTAGGTACAAAAAATTGCCTGCAATCATATCAACCTAAGAAAGTCTTTAAAAATACGGATACTCAAAATCTACTCAGATTTATTCGGTGAATAAGAACCTCCAGACTTTTTAAAAGTTCCGCAGGTGATTCTGCTGCAAGGCCAACTTTGGGTACTACTGCTCAAAGGCCTAGTCCAAAAATGCCACCACAACAAACCTCACACAGCCACCAACTTGTTCCCAGAGGTGAAATAACAAAGCATTCAACAAACTTACCTAAGTGAGTTCATCTCTGTTTTATGAAGAGATGAGTCACCAGCCACATGGCTAAGTTTTTGAGCTTGGAATTTTGCTTTGTTCTCTAATGATTCCATTGATTCTTTCATTATTAACATTTTAGACTTTAATTCACAGTTTTCATTTTCAAGCTATAATTTAAATTTTAAAAGTTAATACATACATGTCTTAATTTTATTTTCCTTAAGCATATTTTAATAACACTTCTGGAAGAAAACTAAGGGAAAATAGATTTATTTAAAAGTCCTTTAAAAATCATGTGTACACTTTAGATTCTACCTGTAAGAATAGGCATATACATTTATCTCTCCTTTTCAGTATCATTGAAATGAAAGAATGTATACCAAAAAAAAGCAAGAAAGGAAGAAAATGAAATATTCATGAAAACTATAAAAAGAGAAAGGGAAACAATTAGCAAAGCAAAAATTTTAAGAAATATCTAAAAACAAAACGAAACAAAACCAGCACGTGGGTAGGCCTGATTTGAAGAAAAATCATATCAGAAAATACTGTAACCCAAACACAAATGGGGAAGACATATGAAAAAACTGAAAAATTTTCCTGCAGGGCATAAAACATAACCTGATTTAATGTAAAGACATACATGTTTCTGAATGGAAATACAATACTGGAAATGTAATACAATTTCCTGAAATAACTATAAATTCAATGAAATTTTAACAAGAATCCTAACAGAACTGTTTTTAAAATAAGGGGGTGGGTGGCTTAAATTTCATTCTAAAATTCATTTAGGAAAAAAGGAATTTAAGAAAAAACAGCTTTCTCATGGCGCCTTGAAGGCAGTCGGCTACTTCAGAATGAAGCTGAACATCTCTTTCCCAGCCACTGGCTGCCAGAAACCCATTGAAGTAGATGATGAACGCAAACTTATGCCTTTTATGAGAAGGGCCATAGAAGTTGCTGCTGATGCTCTGGGTGAAGATGGAAGGGTTATGTGGTTCCAATCTGTGGTGGCTATGACAATCAAGGTTTCCCCATGAACCAGTGTGTCTTGATCCATGGCCAAGTACATCTGCTACTAAGGGGGAATTCCTGTTATAGACCAAGGAGGACTGGAGAAAGTGCAATTCTGTTCAGGTTGCATTGTGGATGCCAATTTCAGTATTCTCAACTTGGTCATTGTTAAAAAAGGGGAGATGCCCTAGCCAGTATGTCTCAGTGGATAAAGCGTCAGCCTGCGGACCTAGGGGTCCCAGGTTCAATTCCGGTCAAGGGCACGTACCTTGGTTGCAGACTCCTCCCCAGCCCGGACCTTGGTTGGGGTTCGTGCAGGAGACAACCAATCAATGTATTTCTCTCACATTGATGTTTCTCTGTTTTTCCCTCTCCCACTTTCCCTAAAAATCAGTGGAAAAATATCCTCAGGTGAGGATTAAAAGAAAAAGGGGGATGGAGGGAGACATTCCTGGTCTCACTGATACTACTGTGCCTTTTTGCCTGGGGTCCAAAAGAGCTAGCAAAATCCACAAACTTTTCAATCTCTCTAAAGAAGATATCCGTCAATATGTTGTGAGAAAACCCCTAAACAAAGAAGGTACGAAACCTAGGACCACAGTACCCAAGATTCAGTGTCCTTTTATTGCACGTGTACTGCAACAAGTTGGCATACTGCTCTGAAGAAGCAGCATACTGTGCTAAAAAAAATAAGGAAGATACCACAGAATATGCTAAACTTTAGGCTAAGAGAATGAAGGAGGCCAAAGAAAAACGCCAGAACAGATTGTCAAGAGATGTAGGTTGTCCTCTCTGAGAGCTTCTACCTCCAAGTTTGAGTTCATTCAACAGTGAGATTTTCTATGAGGAACAGATAAGTTCAGACATTAAAAAAACAAACCAGGAGAAATTGGGGTTGGGGAAGAATGCAAGTCGACTTGCTTTATGAGATGTCAAAATAAATTAGAAAGCTACTGTAATTAAAACAGTGTGGATTTCACATAGAAATTGACAAGGAAATACATGTACACAGATGTAAATTAGGAAAGGGAGAAAATAATAAAAACTTTAAAAATAGAGTTGGAACAGCCACTCATTGGAGGAAAAAACAGGTAGATTTCTATTTTATTTTATATACTGTACAAAAATAAATACAAAATAGAATAATGTACATATAAATTTCAAAACCAAGAAATATTAGTAATAAATATGTCTTCTGGTTAAAACTGTAAACTAACCACATTTTATCTCTCCTCCCTCTGGAAACAGTGCTAAAATGGCAATAAAAGAATAAGAAAGCTATCCTATATGCTCATCCTATATAATAAAAGGGCAATATGCAAATTGACACTAACGGCGGAACTACCAGGAACGACGGGTCACTATGAAGCACACTGACCACCAGGGGGCAGGAGCTCAACACAGGAGCTGCCCCCTGGTGGTCAGTGCACTTCCACAGAGGGTGCTCTGCTCAGCCACAAGGCTGCGTGCACAGCGGGGTGGAAGGAGCCTCTCCCACCTCCTCGGCAGTGCTAAGGATGTCCGACTGTGGCAGGTGGACATCACTCGAGGGTTCCCAGGCTGCCAGAAGGATGGCTGACTGCCAGCTTAGGCCCGCTCCCTCGGGGAGCGGGCCTAAGCCAACAGGTGGACATCCCCCGATGGGGTCGCGGACTTGAGAGGACGCCGGCCGGCTGAGCTGAGGTACCCTCCTGAGTGCACGAATTTTCATGCACCGGGCCTCTAGTAAGTGACTTCAACAACTTGTGGAAGACAAGAGTAGATTGAATAATGACTCAAAATGAAAGATACAATCTAAAGCAATTTCTGAATCTAAAAACTAATGACTTTTGGTGCCAGATAATTCTTTGTTGTGGGGTATGGGAAGGGTGTCCTCTGTATTATAGGATGCTTAGTAGCCTCCCTGGCCAATACCTACTAGATACAAGAAGCACCTGCTAATTATGACAACCCAAAATTCCCCAGATATTTGCCTCTTAGGAGCACCATTAATCTACAGGGACCACAACAGGAAATACCAATATGCAGCCTGATGATGTATCCAGAAGAAGCTCAGCTCGCTGAAGCACCAAGCATTAGGTTGGGGTCAGGAGAAGAATTAACAAGGAGACTGGCTGAAAGTCTATATACTGGGACTCTCACACCCAGATATCTCCCACCTCTTTCTAAAATGTTCTCTTGGAAATAAAGAAAGAAAAAATATATATATTAAAAAATCAATAGAAGGGGTTAGAAAATAAAGTAGAGGAAATCTACTACCTCTGAAGCCTTCATAACTGACAGAACAATTTCTACATCATGTTTTTCTTTAAAATTATTTGTGAATCTTGGCTCTTTGTTTCCATGCAAATTTTAAAATCTATTGTCAGTGTTCACACACACCACCTTCTTGAGATTTCAGACAGATCTACATTAACTTTATAGATCAATTTGGGGAGAATGTACATTCTTTTTATAAACATGAATATCTGTCACCTTTTTGTATAAACCTGATATATATCTCCACTTGTTTGTCTTCTTTAATGTCTTTCAATAAGGTTGCATAATGTTTTCTATAAAGAGCCTGGAAATTTATACACAAGTATATTGTATTATTTATCATGCCACTGGAATTCATTGCACATTCTAAATCCGAGGATTCCTATGTTTTATAATTCCTAGAAAATTATCAGCCATCATCTCTTCAACTACTGCCTCGCCTACATTCTATTATATTCTCCTAGAATTCTGACTAAACATATGTTATACCTTCTTACTTCATTCTCTTAAGACTTTAACTTATTTTATATTTTCTCTTAGTCTCTTTCCAGTGACTTCTAGTACTTATATTTTCCAGTTAATTAACTCTCACTTTCAGTTTCTACACAAGCTGGAGTCACAGGAACCCTTCTATTTGAATAATTAAAAAAAAAAGAAAAGACAAAATATATAAAACAATGATTTTCAAGACACTGAGCATCAGGCAACGATTGACAGTGACCGAGAGACAAGAAACAAATGAGATGAGCCCTCTGATTGCTCCAGCTTGTTGCCTGAATAATTTCCAAACTGTGGCACAGGAAAAGGAACCCAGGTGGAGTCTAGTGGTTCCCCTAAGTTCAAAAGACAGGACTGAGAGTCAAGGGAGGACAAGAAGATTAGAGTTTTCAGGGCAGATACTGGAGGAGAGCTGCATAGAGTGAGAGCTCTGGAGTTCTGCAAAGGGTGGCCCTTGAGTATTCAGCTGAGCAGAGCTCAGTATAGAGGATGCTATTCAAGGTCAGGGGAAGAACCATCAAAGAATGAGAAGCAACAATACTCAGGACTCATGCAGGGCCTGGAATAGTTCCTGTTCATATCACTCATTTGAAAACAACATAATTCATGGGGTAAAAGGAAGTGTACTCAGAAGGTTTTTGTCTCAGTAGTGAAACAAAATTAGTTCAATACTAAATGTACTCTGGTCCCACCCAATGAAGCTTAAATGCAAAAGTGAAAAGGATTAAACTACCTCCATCTGACTTAATTGTATCTCAGAACAAACCTCAAGAATATTTATAGTAATCCAGCAACCAAGAAGGTAAAATTCACAATGTCTGACATCCAATTTAAAGGTACTGAGCACGCACAGAAGCAGGAAACTACAAACCACGAGGAGAGAAAAAAAATAACTAATCCAAAGGAGAAAGAAATCAATCAAAGAATTAGTAGACAAATAAAAACAATGACAAAATGAAACACAGAGACAAAAAAGACCGTCAGAATACCAGTTTGTTCAAAATCCTATTTCTAAAGAGAGCAATAAGGAATGCAAATGAATTTTACTGTGTACTCTACATCCTTATATTAAATTTTTAACAAGGGCAAAACAACAAGCATAACTAACACTACTGCGTACTTACAATATGCCAGTGACTCTTTTAAATTCTTAATATGTATTAACTCATTTACTCTCCACAAATTAAGTACTAGCACTATTCCTATTTTACAAATAAAAAAATTGAGGGATGGAAAGTTTAAGTACTGCCTACAGGTAATAGGTGATAGAGAGGGATTTGGACCCAAATAGTCAGTCTTCGTAGTACAGAGTCTATCATTTTTATACAGCTGCTCTAGCATCATACTATTTTGTAATATCAAAAATATACAGTATATTAAAACTATAATTAACATAGTCATTCATACAACATAATATACCCCAAATCAAATTTGATGAATTACCTGGTGATTAACATATGTTAAATGTTCAATAGTTTTCTCTAATTCTGATTTTCCAAAAAGACTCATTTCCTGGAAACTCTGAAAGAGAATTTTATAAAAGATATTTATGCACATTAGATAATACAACAAAATTATGAAAGTAAGCAATGCAAGTCTCCAGTACTATTCTACTTGGTTTTTTTAAATAACAAAATGTTTTAGAAAGAAAATTATTAAACATGAAAAAAAAAACACGATGCTTTTGGTTGAAAAAAACAGCAACACTCTACCTCCATGTGTGATTGTAACAGAAGACACAGATTGGCATAAATTCATTTCTAAAAATTTATATAGATTGATTCATTAGCATAACCATAAAGGGAAAAAAGCCAGCAGGTTAAGTATATTCAGGAGTATGTCCTGAGAACAGAGTGTAAGGGAAATAAAAATGAGATCAGAGAGAGAAAGGAAACAGAATACTGCAGGACTATGCAAGCCACCAGAACGTGTCCAGCCCGTCTTGCTCAGTCCCGATCGCCCAGCAGCAAGCTAACCCACTGGTTGAAGTGTCTGCCCCCCTGGTGGTCAGTGAGCGGTTGAGCGGCCTTAGCATATCATTAGTGTATTACGCTTTGATTGGTTGAATGGCCGACCAGACGACCAAACACTTATCATATTAGGCTTTTATTATATAGGACTAGAGGCCCGGTGCACAAAAATTGGTGCACTCGGGAGGGTCCCTCAGCCCAGCCTGTGCCCTCTCGCAGTCTGGGACCCCTCGGGGAATGCCCACCTGCTGGCTTAGGCCCGCTCCCCGGGGGATTGGGCCTAAGCTGGCAGTCAGACATCCCTCTGGCAGCCCAGGAGCCCTTGGGGGATGTCCACTTGCCAGCAGGGAGCAGGCATAGCTTCAGTCGGACATCCTTAGCGCTGCTGAGGAGGCGGGAGAGGCTCCCACCACCACCGCTGTACTGGCAGCCATCAGCCTAGCTTGTGGCTGAGCAGAGCTCCCCCTGTGGGAGCACACTGACCACCAGGGGGCAGCTCCTGCATCGACTGTCTCCCCCCTGGTGGTCAGTGTGTGTCATAGTGACCAGTCATTCCCAGTCTATCTGCTGTTAGGGTCAATTTGCATATTACCCTTTTATTATATACTAGAGGCCTATTGCACAAAATTGTGCAGGGGGTGTCCCCTCAGCCTGACCTGCCCCTTGGGGGATGTCTGCCTGCCAGCTTAGGTCTGATCCCTCCCTCCCCGCTCCAGCAGTCAGATATTTCTCACAGTCCAGGACTCCTCGGGGGATGTCACCTGCTGGCTTAGGCCCACTCCCCGCGGGGATCGGGCCTAAGCTGGCAGTTGGACATCCCTCTCGCAGTCCGGGACCCCTCGCTCCTTACTGCCCTCCTACTCGCTGCTCCTTACTGCTTTGCTCGCTGCTCCTTCTTTGGTGCTGCCGCAGAGGTGGGAGAGGCTCCCGCCTCCACTGCTGCGCTTGCCAGCCATGAGCCCCACTTCTGGCCCTGTGGGAGCACACTGGCCACCAGGGGGCAACTCCTGCACTGAGCATCTGCCCCCTGGTGGTCAATGCACATCATAGCGACCAGTTGTTCTGGACGTTCTGCCTTATTGGCCACTTAGGCTTTTATTATATAGAAGGATAGAGGCCTAGTGCATGGGTGGGGGCCGGCTGATTTGCCCTGAAGGATGTCCTGGATCAGGGTGGGGATCCCGCTGGGGTGCCTGGCCAGACTGGGTGAGGGGCTGAGGGCCGTTTTCAGGCTGGCCACACCCCTTCAGGGAGGGGGTCCTGCTGGGGTGCCTGGCCAGCCTGGGTGAGGGGCTGATGGCTGTTTGCAGGCTGGCCAAGGCCCCCAATGGGGATCCTCATCCCATGAGGGTGTGGCCATCCTAGGTTAGGGGCTGATGGCTGTTTACAGGCTGGCCACAGCCCCTTCAGGGTGGGGGTCCCCGCTGGGGTGCCTGGCCAGCCCTTATGGCTGTTTGCAGGCTGGCCAAGCCCCCCAGCGGGGACCCTCACCCCATGAGGGTGTGGCCAGCCTGGGTGAGTGTCTGATGGCTGTTTGTAGGCTGGCCAAGCCCCCCAGCGAGGACCCTCACCCCATGAGGGTTTGGCCATCCCGGGTGAGGGGCTGATGGCTCTTTGCAGGCTGGCCACAGACCCCAGCCACCCAAGCTCCCAGTAGAGGCTGGCTGGATTTATTTAGCTTCTATAATTGAAACTTTGTTGCCTTTTACGGAGGCCACAGCCGGCCAGAGCTGGCGGGAAGCTTGGCTTCCTCCACCGCCGGGGCAACCAAGCCTCCTGCTTGCTCCAGCTCCCATAGCTGCCGGCCACCATCTTGGTTGGGTTAATTTGCATATAGTCGCTCTGACTGGCTGGTGGGCATAGCGAAGGTATGGTCCATTAGCATCTTTGTCTTTTATTAGTGTAGATTACTTTGGGAAGGCAGTGTTCCAAAAGATGCAAATTGAAAGTATTCTTTCAGGGTAAAAGTTTAACTGAAATTTTCTGACAAAGAGACTACCCTAATAATGCTTAAATGTTCTTATTCCTAATTGTAGCTGCTAATTTCTAAACATTAATTCAATAACACTTTTTTGGAAGTAAACTATGAACTCCGTAATAGTAACATTAACAGTTAATACTGAGTTCTTATTATGTGCTGAGTACTTGCTTTATATACATATTAACGTATTTTTCTGAGATTATAAAAGGAGTTATAAAAGATTGCCCCTAGATATGACATCAAAAAACATAAACAACAAAGAAAATAGATAAATTGGACTTCCTCAAAATTAAAAATGTTTGTGCTTCAATGGATATTAAGAAAATTAAAAGATAACACACAGAATGGGTGAAAGTATTTGCAAATCATATCTGATAAAGGGGATTTTATTGATAATATATAAGTACTCTTACAACTTAATAATAATGAGACAAATAACCCAATCTAAAAAAGGGCAAAGGATGATTCTAAACTGACATTTCTCCAAAAAAAGATATACAAATGGCCAAGTAAGTACATGGAAAGATGATCAACATCATTATCCATCAGGAAAAGACAAAACAAAACCACAATAGATAATACTACCCACCAGCATGACAATAATAAAAAAAGACAGACAGTAACAGCATTGGTGAGGATGTGTATACACTGCCGGTGGGAATATAAATGGTACAGGTGCTCTGGAAAACAGCCTGGCAACTGTTAATATGGTTAAATGTAGTCATCAAATGAACCTAGGTATATACCCAAGAAAAGTGAAAACATACATCCACACAAAAAGTTGTACAGGAATATTCATGGCACCATTATTCTTTATAGCCAAAAAACACAAATGATAAAACAAAATGTTTTCCATCTATATGATGGAATAAAAAAGAATAAAGTATTGAGATATATACTACGACATGAATGAATCTTGAAAACATTATGCTAAATGAGAGAAGCCAGACATAAATACTGCATACTGAATGATTCAATTTATATGAAATGCTCAGAGTAGGCAAATCTGTTTGAGACAAAAAGTAGATTAGTGGTTGCCTCGGTCTGAGGAGGATGGGGGAAATGTAAAACAGCTGATAATGGGTACAGGGTTTCTTTTGAGATAATGAAAATGCTCTAAAACTGATTGATGTGATGGTTGAACAAATGTGTGAATACACTAAAAACCACTTGAAATGGGTGAAGTGTATGGTATGTGACTATTTCAATAAAACTGTTTTACAAAAAGAAGATAATATCCCTCCATGTAAGGAACTACCTATTGAAATCAGAAATTAATTATCTTCTATAAAGAACCAGATAAGTATTTTCAGCCTTATGAGCCAGAAACATAGTTTCTGTTGTAACTACCAAATTCTGCAAATGCAGCAAAAAAGACGCCACATAGAACATGCAAATGAATGAGCATCATATTCTAACAACATTTACCAATAATGAAATTTGAATTTCAAATATTTCAGATGTCATAAAATTTTCTTTTGATAGCTTTCCAATGATTTAAAAATGTAAACACCATTCTTAGCTCAAAGACCATACAAAAACATTGTTTGAATTTAGTTGTACATTCCCTGACCTAGTTGTACATTCTAAATAGTCACTTCACAGAAAAACATATAAAGACCCCCCTTTTTCTCAATAAATTGCCTTTCAAAAATAAGTCAATCTTATTACTTACTTTTAACTTGTCTTTTAAAGCTTCCTTTTCTGCTATAACCCTTCTTAAATCAGATATTGCAACTTCTTTTTCCTTTTCCATCAGACTAACAACATTATGGGAGACTGTGCTTTGGGTGGATTCTTGTCTTAGTGAAGATAATTCTTCCTGAGCCTTAAAGAATTAAAAGATATAAATAAAAAAACACTCTGGATATGCTCCCAGTTTTTTTTAAAAAAAGGCAAGCTAAACACATGCTACCTTTGCTCTCTTTCCAAATCCCCAGAAAATGAGTAAAATGATTAAAGAAATAATAATAAGAAGAGAAGGAGATGGAGGGAAGTGCCAGCCACAAAATTTTAGAAACCAGTTAGCAGATGGATGACTAGTAATTAATTAAGCAGACCCAAGAAAGCTGAATCTAAGCCAATGGATCAATTTGTATTGCAGAATCCTAAGAAAGTTCCAAAAGGCAAAACAACTTTACAAATTGACCTTTTAACCTGCATGTCCTTCTCCCCATCTTGAAGTAACAGGATTTCATGGGAGACTGATATGGGAATAAATTTAGGTAATAGATACCATCCCTGCTCAGATTCACTTTGACCTCTGACAACTGAGGCTTTGTAACTGGGCCAAGCTGTATCGATTCCCTCTTCCCTAAAGTTTCTTCATTAGGGCCTAAGTCCTTAATATCTAATTAGTCCCAATAATGGCTGCTACCCACTGTTTGACAAACATATCCCAACATGTCTGCATCCCAAGGATTAACTTGACTCAGAGTCAGTCTAGAAGTAGATTTTCTCGCTAACTGACCTGACAGATAGGCTAGAAAAGAGGAAGACTAAATATGAAAAAATAATAGAAATCTTTGCTTTGGGAACAGGAACACAGTAGAAACTACTACTTACAATTCTAATTATGAAGAAATACCACAGCCCTAACCGGTTTGGCTCAGTGGATAGAGTGTCGGCCTGCGGACTCAAGGGTCCCAGGTTCGATTCCGGTCAAGGGCATGTACCTTGGTTGCGGGCATATAGCCAGTGGGTGGTGTGCAGGAGGCAGCTGATCGATGTTTCTCTCTCATCGATGTTTCTAACTCTCTATCCCTCTCTCTTCCTCTCTGTAAAAAAATCAATAAAATATATTAAAAAAACACACAAATACCACAAGGTCTATATAATAATTTAAAAGACATATATTGGTGGTTCCACTATAGTTAACTAGTTCTGTGTAATCTGTTGGTTTAATTATAAAAAGCTCTTACTTCATGATATAAAACACTTAGTTTATCTCTTTCTGCTGTCAATAATTTAACATTGGCCTGTATATCCTCCATATGTTTCTCAAATCTTTCCAGCATATGTTGAAGTTCATCTCTTTCTCTCGCGATCAGATGAATTTCAGAATTGTAATCACCCTGAAACATAAATTAAAAACATAAGTTATCATTTGTTATAATTATCACCACAAGATTGTCACAACGATGCTGGTGTTAAGATTGACTGAAAGATGCTAACAGACAAAAAAACCACAAGTTCCTTTAATGTAATTAAGGAACATGATTTTTAATCTTTAATGATAGGAGACGGGAGTGCTGGCAGTATTTGGGCAAATTTCACGGCCTTCAAGTTTCCAGGAAGAGACCCAGTTGCCAATGATACTATTTGATCAGATCTTATCCAATGCTTCAACTGTCATTCTCCTGAAGTTATTTATAGTGGTGGTAACTAAAGTATAATCCTCAGACCAGAAGTATCAGCAACATCTAGGAGCTTGTTAGACATGCAAGTTTTGGGGCCCAACCCAGACCTACTTAATCAGAAACACAGGACACAAGGCCCAGTAAATGGCTTATCAAGCCTTCCAGGTGACTCTGGTACATGCTAATAGTGGGAGACCACTAGTTTATAACCCTCTCCAGGGCAAGACCAGGAAGCACTGTGTGCCTGCTCACCCAGTGCAAGGAACTATAATAGGCTAGAACATTCCTCAGTGTTTTCTGACAATCTAAGATCAATGTCTCAGACACACTAACTCCCAACTGTCCCAGCTTTAAACCAATGTGAGGTCTACCTTTGCAATCAGATAAATATAAATATTTCTACCAGGCAGTATATGTACATTAAGCAACTACTTCCAACATTTAAAACAAGATTATACCCATTATTCCGGTACAATTCAAAATATCCACTATCTTTACAGAAATCGTGGAAAACAAAGATAGTAAACAGACTTGGGACTATATTCAGAAGCCCTAGGTAGGGATAATCTGATAATTGGATACACTGAAAAGCATCCTGATCTATGTTACTGAGTATCTACTGTGCACATACCATGTACAATGTGGAGTTGGTAAATAGTAGATATCTGTGAGGTACCCCTCACCTGCAACTCGGAAATGAGTTATCCTCTCAGTTAAATAAGCAAAATCAAAACATAATGGATGAGGTTAGCTATCTGGACACCTTAAAGCAGGGGTCCTCAAACTACGGCCCGCGAGCCACATGCGGCCCGCCGAAAACATTTATCCGGCCCGCCGGGTGTTTTTGCCACTGCTGCCTATCCTGCTTAGCAGCTGACTCGTCCCGGGCCCACAGTGCGCATGTGTGGAATGTCTGAGGGACAGTGAACTGGCCCCGTTTAAAAAGTTTGAGGACCTCTGCCTTAAAGGATAAAATGTCTTACAGGACAAAAGCAGATTAGGATTTGAGGACTCAAGGCTTAAATAACTATAAAAGAAAATCTGCAACCTAAATAACAATATCTCACAGAAAGGAGGTAGTCTGCAGATTTCAGAAAAGAAGCACTCAGTGAAAAAGGATTTGACAGTGTCTTTTCATTATTGTCCAGGTCTCAGCTTAAATGTCACTTTCTCTAAGGAGTCCTTCCAAAATCTCCAATCTAATTTAGATCTCCTCTATATACTCTCACAGCCTTCTGAGTCCTTCCTGTATTTTCTTCATCAACACACATTTATTTTTGTGTTAACATATAATTGTTAATAACTCCCTTTTATCACTCCATTGTTTTCAACACACACACACACACACACACACACACACACACACACACACACACGTGCACAGTGCTCAAGGTTATGAGGATAACAACTATGTCTTTACCTTGTATCTCTAGAGCCTCAGTATACATCTGTTGAACTGAACATGACTTTCGACCTATACCCGATTTGCTTTGAACCACCAAATAGTGAGGAAATAAAACATTTATTAGGAACTATATTTTATGCTAGACCCTTATGCAAATTACCTCATATAATCTTCACAAGAGATTTTAGTTACTGTCCTAACTTTGCTAACTTCAAAACCGGAGTTCCATGAAGTCAGGCAACTTGTCCAAGTTCACAAAGCCATTTTTTGGAGTTAGAACTTTTATCAGGCCTCTAACTTCAAAGCACTTTCTACTACACTATACTCAACACTCGCAGTTGGAACCATGGTGAAAGGGGACAGTGTCCCCCTGTATACAGACAACAGAGAATCAACAAGGGTACTGTTGACAAAGATCACTGATTTTAAAAATGTCGGTATTTTTTCTGAGTTACTGTAATCCATAGAAACAGTGCCTACATTTCCCAATAAAGCAGGAATTGAAAACTCACAGTTGTGAGTCTTGGGAACTAGAGAGTGGGCTGCACTCTCCAGTTCCCAGCACTCACAACTGTCTGACACTCCACCCGTTTCAATAGTGTACATACCCACTTCCGTACCATGCCTTCAATTTATTACTGCAAATCTAAAATGCTCTGAACATCTCAACTTCTAAACTTTGGAAAGTAAATTATTTATCCATGTCAGGTAACATTAGAATATTTCAAGACAGTAAATAAGTTGAAGGGGAAAAGAGTCTCACCTTATTTTACCAGTATCTTACCAAAATCTCTCATTTGTCTTTCAGTTGTGAATCACACCACACAACTGAATCGAATATTTAGGTTAGCTTTGAGATCATTATCTACTCAGTTCTATTTAATAAATACTTGATTAAGTTAATCAACCATTTTTGTGGAAGATTCTCAAACATAATGAAGGTAGTCAATTCAGTAGTTTTTCATGAGCCTTATGTACAAATGGGGATTTAAAAATGACTCAATGATTTAAATTGTATTTTTCCCCTAATTCATTCTGCTTATAATAGATAACATAAAATAGTGTGTATCCTAACACCTGTAAATCAAATTCAGTCATTAGCCAATGAGGTCAAAAGCTGAAGCCTAATCAGAAAATGACTCAAAACCATTTGACAATTGACAGGATCTTTAGGAAAAAGATGATGGAACTGGCCAAAGTCTGAAATCAAATGTTTTGAGTTTGAATGACTTTACTCCTAACTTTTCCTAATTTATCTAGAGTGTAGTAATTTTAGGGTAACACAGGACTCCTACAGCTCCAAAAAATAAAAGCTTAAAAAATAAAGAAAAATCTAAAGAATTCACATACTCATAAAACAATGATACTCATAAAACATTGAAAATAATTAAGATCTAAAATAGACACTGTGGCCGAAACCGGTTTGGCTCAGTGGATAGAGCGTCGGCCTGCAGACTGAAAGGTCCCAGGTTGATTCCAGTCAAGGGCATGTACCTTGGTTGCAGGCACATCCCCAGTAGGAGATATGCAGGAGGCAGCTGATCGATGTTTCTCTCTCATCAATGTTTCTAACTCTCTCTCTCTCCCTTCCTCTCTGTAAAAAATCAATATATTTAAAAAAAATAAAATAGACACTTGGTTTTGACCTCTCATAAATCATGATTAGCTTTACCTAATATACATCTTTAGACTACCATCTTATAAATGTCGTTGTAGTATTAATAGGATGATCTGCCCGGCATCCACTTGGGCTTACTACTTTCTCCTGTTGTGTGATTTACATGGAAGATGCCTGGTCTGTACAGTGTGATTCACCTTTCTGAGTAGTCCAAGGCAGGGAATGGCATGAAGCCATGTTGCCTGCCATATGGACAAAGCCACTCTGCTCCGAGAGAAAATGCAGCTGGTACTGAAAGGTTAGAAAGAGAAGAAATGTCCAGTGGCATGAGTTCCTGGTTCCAGTTTCTGGAAGCCCAGATGCCCTTACACTCATCCCATATACGTAATGAGCTATTCAGACTTTCCATTTTTTCCAGGAATCAGTATATCACACTTTGTTCTTAAGTAGCTTTCCTAATTAATACAGTGTTTCTATAGTATAGGTGATGGAAGAAAACAAAAATCAAAATTAAAACTTTTAAAAAGTATGAATGGCATTTAACATTTAATAATAATGTTATATTTAATACAGTAATAAACCGGAAGTTTGTTCAAAAAGATACTCTCTTGCTTTATCAATTACTCTGATAAAGAGATATTACCTTTTCTAGCATTTTAAATGTTGAAGCTTTTTCATGTGCAGAATAATTTATAGAGCAAGATCTTCTCTGTATTATATGCTGGAGTCTTTCTAGCTCTTTCTTATAAAAATCTCGTTCTTCTTCTATACCTTTCAGAAATGTATCTAAACGAGAAGGTGACTTGTCTCGACGTTTTATTCCATGCTCTAGCCTCATCCTCTCAACTTCCAAAGTAAGTTCTCTTTCTGAAAAATGAACATAAATATTAAAAGTTGCATTTAAAATATGTAATTAGTCAAATAAATTATATCAATAATGTTTGAAATTCAAGCTACTAAAAATTATTAACTGTTTTGTATATTGCCTATAACTGCTAGGTATCAAAGAAGTATATACTAAGAGGAAAGAAGAGAAATTAACCTCATTATTTATGTGCTATTAGTTAGAGAAACAAATACTAGTCTGTCTCACTAACTAGAACAAAGACTCCACACAGCAGAGACCTTGTGTATCTTGTTTACCATCGTATATGCCAGTACCCAAAATAGAACCTGGCACACAGCAGGCTCATAAACATTTGTCTAATGAATGAATAAATGAATATATGAATTCTTACACGTTCCTTAAAAAACCTTGTTTAGGAATGGTACCTGGCAGAAAGAGAGCCTATTTCAAGTGTGTGTGTGTGTGTGTGTGTGTGTGTGTGTGTGTCTACTTTCAGGAGATACAAGTGCATTTCCTTACAAAGATTCTGTTCTTTAATTTTTCACTTTTAGAATAATCTTCCCCTGAGTCTTAATTAATTCTATTATAGTCTGCCTTGAAGAAGAATAGAATTCTATTGGAAACTATTCAAGCAGGGTTTCCTGTATTAACCAGTAAAAATAAAAAGAATTCTGCAAGGTCCTTGAGGGAGAGAGATATTCTACTGCATCTACAGTATCTAGCATGGATTCTGTTATACAGCAAGCACTCTTTAAAATTATCTATTGAATGAATGAAAGATCATCTTCTAAGAAAAATAATACATCAAGAGGAAATCACAATCACTTTTTAAGTTACCAACATTTTATATTTTACCTGTATCTCCAAAACTTTCAATTTTTTTGCTAAGTCTTTGCTTTTCTTGTTCAAGCTGATGAACAACAGTTTCCAAGTCTGATCTTATAAGAAGCTCATCACTCAGTCTCTCTTTTTCTTTATGGCATAAGTTTAATTCCTGCAAATTTTAATGCTATAATTAAGATTTCAAACAACTTTAGAAAATATTATAGCACTTAAATATATTTTTTTAATCCTCACCTGAGAATGTTTTTATTTATCTATTTTAGAGAGGAAGGAAAAGAGAAAGAGAAAGAGAGAAAGAGAAACATCGATGTGAGAGAGAAACATCAATCTGTTGCCTTCCATATCCACCCTCACCAACCAGGGATTGAACCCACAACCTTTGGGTATAGGGGACAATGCTCCAACTAACTTAGCCACCAGGCAAGGACTAAAATATATATATTTAAAAGCATGTTTATTTAAGAGCAACTCACATACATACATACATAAACACTCTTAGTCAAATATATGGTTTCAACTAAAGTTACTAGTAATTACCAATTGTGGCTAAAAACAACATAAAACCTAAATGTTAACAGTGCTCTTTTCTGAGTATATAGAATTAGATTTACTTTTTTTTTCATTTGTTTAGTAAACGGTCCCATATCTTAAAGAATAAATATGTACTGTGCAATAAAATTTAATTTTTTTTTTAAAGGAGGGCAGGAGAAAGAGTTCTAAGACTACCATAGGTGTCTGTAATTAGCTTGCTTATTCTCTCAGCCTCACCTGCACAATGGGGATAGGACCAGTAGCAGACACTGCGGATTCACGGTGAGAACTGATCTATGGATGTGAAGCACTCTACACAGTGTCCAGCACATGGCAATTGCTTAATGAATGTTAGCTATAGATATTAACATTTATTTTAAAAATACATAAAATATGGCACTAATTGAAAAGATAAGACAAGTTAGAAAGTAATTATAGCAACATCTTACTGTCAGCCAACACTGGCAAAACATGGGCATAGTTCTGAGACAAGCACTTTGAATCACATTCAACTGTTTATAGGGCTCATACAAACAGCAGCAAACAAACAGCAAAAGTACCTGCCATCATGGAGCTTACATTGAGTTTTACGATGTAAAGACATCATCAAACATATAGATGTTTGTCTACTTTCTGTTTATTGAGCTCATGGGAGAAATTTACAATATCTCTGGAGACTGAAGAGTGTACAACAATTAACAGGTTTAGTTAATTAAATTATTCAATATTGAACTGAATTGAAATCCTACAGCTGAATGAAAAGGAAGCCATTGTGATATGCTGTCCATTGTGAGTGTATAAAAATCACAAGTATTTGAGAACCTACTATGTGCCAGTGTATCACAATGGCTTCATTTTTAAATCTGCCTTATGCCACCAAAACAATGCACACTAGACCAGCGGTCACCAACCAGTGGTCCATGAGGTCTGAAAGGATGGCGACTGCTGCATTAGATTATATAAAGAGATCACATAACAAGAAAATCTAGAAGTTAGTATTAGTCATTGTTTCCAATAGATACTCATCCATATTAACAAAATCCTCAATAACCTTTTGAATGACACCTAGGAATTTCTGCCTGTTAGCAAGATCTGTCAGTTCGAGACTATAATAATAAAAGCATAATATGCTAATTAGACTGGACAGCCAAACGACCTTCTGGACGTCTTTCTGAATGAAGCTGTGGTGAAGGGGGCCGAGGCAGAGGTGGTTAGGGGTGATCAGGCAGGCAGGCGAGCAGTTAGGGGCAATCAGGCAAGCAGGCAGAGTGATTAGAGGTAATCAGGCAGGCAGGCAGAGTGGTTAGGGGCGATCAGGCAAGCAGGCGAGCAGTTAGGGGCATCAGGCAGGCATGCACAGGTGGTTAGAGGCAATAAGGCAGGCAGGCAGGCGAGTAGTTAGGGGGATCAGGCAGGCAGAGTGGTTAGGGGCGATCAGGCAAGCAGGCAAGCAGTTAGGGGCATCAGGCAGGCTGGCGAGTGGTTAGGGGTGATCAGGCAGGCAGAGTGGTTAGGGGCGATCAGGCAGGCAAGCTAGCAGTTAGGGGGCGATCAGGCAGGCAGGCAGAGTAGTTAGGGGCAATCGACCGGCAGTCAGACATCCCCCGAGGGGTCCTGGATTGCGAGGGTGCAGGCCGGACTGAGGGGCCCTCCCTCCCCACTCCGTGCACGAATTTCATGCACTGGTCCTCTAGTATAGGATAATATTCTATGTCTAGACTTATGCTGGAATGATTACTATTATTCTGATTTGAAGACTACCAGAACAAATAGTATGGCTAGGAAAACTATTAAAAGAGGACTGAGTGCTTTTAATAAAAGTCAACAGCACCCATATGACTTTCAGCTAATTTCTCAACAAAAACTTTGCAGGCCAGAAAGGAATGGCAAGAAATATTCAAAGTGATGAATAACAAGGACCTACAACCAAGATTACTCTACCCAACAAAGCTCTCATTTATAATTGAAGGTCAGATAAAGAGCTTCACAGACAAGAAAAACCTAAAGGAGTTAATCACCACCAAACCAGTATTATATGAAATGTTGAAGGGTATTATTGAAGAAGAGGAAGAAGAAAAATAAATAAAAGATATGAACAATGAAATGACAATAAATACATATCTATCAACAATTGAATCTAAAAATCAAAATAAACCAACAAAGAATCTAATGAACAAAATAAACTGATGAATAAAACAGAACCAGAGGCATGGAAATATGGGGTGCGGGAAAAGATTAACCAAAGAACTTATATGCAGCCCTGCCTGGGTTTGGCTCTGTGGATAGAGCATCGGCCTGCAGACCAAAGCATCCCGGGTTCGATTCCGCTCAAGGGCACATGTCCGGGGTTGTGGGCTCAATCCCCAGTGGGGGGTGTGCAGGAGGCAGCCGATCAATGAATCCCTCTGATGTTTTGCTCTCTCTCTTCCTCTCTGAAATCAATAAAAATATATTTTAAAAAAAAGAACTTATATGCATATATGCATTACCTATGGACACAGACAATAGGGTGGTGAAGGCCTGGGGCAGGGCGGGAACGGGGAGGGGGGGAGGAAAATGGGGGAAAAAGGGGCACATCTGTAATACTCTCAACAATAAGGATTAAAAAAAAAGTCAACAATGTTATCAAGTAATTATCAATTTCTAGTTTTAGTATTTATAAACTGACAAGTCAAGAAACATTTAAAAGAATATAAAATTCCTAACAGATTTCACTATTTGAATTTAACTTGCCAACTACCATATACTAAATTAAGGAATTATAAAATATAAATCAAACTAAACGTATCCATACAAATGGAATATTATACTCAGCCATAAAAAGGAAGCACTAGATACATGCTACAAGCATGAACCTTGAAAACATTGTGCTAAATAAAAGAAGCCAGGCATAAAAAGGCCACATATTACTAGTATATGGTTCCATTTATATAAACTGTCCAGGATAGGCAAATCTAAAGAAACAGAAAAGTAGATTATTAGTTTCAGGGGCTGAATAGAGGAAAATGCCCTGTTATTAGACAGTAGTGATGTCTGCATTACTTAGTGACTATACTAAAACCACTAAATCATACACTTAAAAGAGTGAATATTAAAATGTGTAAATTATATCTAAGTTAAAATATATGTAAAATAAGCATAAAAATGTTCTTACCAAAAATTCTGAAAATTAAATATTAAAGTACTTACCAGTTGAAGTTTTGCCATTGTTTCTTCAAGATTCCGCATTTCAGAAATATTTCTTTTAATCTCTTTCTAGGAATAAAACACCTATTAGGTAAATACTTAAAAATCAAGAATACTTAGCACTAAGTCACATTACAAATAAGGCCATTTTCCAAGTAGTTCATGCTCCCTCTCACCAGTGTAATCTGAGGCATTAGCCCTCAGCCTCAATTTCAATGAAGAAGAGGCATAGTTGAGGCTTTAATTTCTTGGCATCTTGAATACAGGGACCTATTTGTAACAGCTGAAACAAGAGGGTCACTTGAAAATCTTTTTTCGCCTATATACCTGTAGGACTTTCCTTGAACCCTGGTTTTTAGAATTCATCTTATGGGATTCTCATTTCCTGATTTTCCTATCCTATTTGCTTTCTCCCCACCTGCTACTACCAACCTGGAACTGCAACTGTTTTCTTTAATTCCTTTCAGCAATATTTTATAGTTTTTAGTGTACATGTCTTTCACTTTGTTGGTTAAGTTTATTCCTAAGTATTTTATTCTTTCTTATGCTATTGTAAATGGGATTATTCATTTCCTTTTTGGATTTTAACACCTTTCGTACCGCTCACGAGCTTTCTCGTGTTTCGCGCGCCATCTGTTAAGGACCGCTCACGAGTTTTCTCATTTTTCACGCGCCATCTGTTATGGACCTTAGATGTCAACACACTGTCTTGTCCACATCGAATGAAGCGATCTCATTGGTGGAAACCGTGCAGGTCAATCTACGAAAAACTATATAATTGCACAAACCCATAAAGCATTGAAGTTACACTGTATTTTGGTCATTCGAATAGTCTTTGTCTTCAAGTTCCTGGCGCTTTTAGAAATGCCCTCTCTCAGAAAAAGGAAGGAAACCAACGAAACTGATACACTTCCTTTCGTGTTGTTCCATTCTAAGGAAAACGATGAAATGGACAAAAAAAGTAGTGCTGTACCTTATAAACTGTGAACTTTTCAATTCATTTAGAGTGTACACCATCCTCAATCCACAAGCAAAAATGAAGTATAAATAGTTTCTGCTATCGGTGGCAAGAGACTGGATAACGGATGACAATAATGAAGGCTCTCCGGAACCAGAGACAAATTTGTCCAGCCCTTCCCCTGGGGGTGCAAGGAGAGCACCTCGTAAAGTTCCACCCAAAAGGTTGTCAGGTGATATGAAGCAGCATGAACCTACGTGTATTCCAGCGAGTGGAAAGAAAAAATTTCCTACGAGAGCCTGCAGAGTTTGTGCCGCCCATGGAAAAAGGAGCGAATCTAGATGCTTATGTAAATTTTGTTTGGTCCCTCTTCATAGAGGAAAATGTTTTACGCAGTACCATACGTTGAAAAAGGACTAGGAACTTTAATTGTTTAATTGTTTTCGTAAATAAAAATGGTATAATTAGTGAAAAACAACACCTAAATTGCATTATGATCTGTAGTTATGATTTAAATAACGTGCAGTTTGCCCAAAAGCGTGCGGTCCCTGGCGTGTGTCTTTGAGATTTCTATGCGGTACGAAATGTGTTAATTATTCGTGTATCGAAACTCACCTGATTTTTGTGTGCTACTTTTGTACCCTGCAACTTTGCTGGATTTGCTTATTAGTTCTGTGATTTTTGTTTGTGTGTGTGAAATAATTAGGGTTTTTGACATATATGATTATGTCATCTGGAAACATAATTTTACTTCTTTCTTTCCCATGTAATGCCTTTTATTTCTTTTTCTTGCCTAAGTGCTCTGGCTAGGATTTCCAATACAGTGGGGCCTTGACTTACGAGTGTCCCGACTAACAAGTTTTTTGAGATACCAGCTGTCTCTCGGCTGATTTTTTGCATTGAGTTGATAGAGTAATTTGAGTTAATGAGCTCCTTAACGAGCTCGGTCTCAGAACGAATTAAACTCGTAAGTCAAGGCCCCACTGTACTATGTTGCACGGAAGTGATAAGAATGGGCATGCTTACCTTGTTTCTGATCTTAGAGAAAAAGCTTTCAGTCTTTCACCACTGGGTGTAATGTTAACTGTGGGCTTTTCATATAAGACCTTTATTACGTCGAGGCAGTGTCCTTCTATTCCATTAATTAGTGGAGGTGACACTGTACAAACTTAATTCAGCAATGTACAGAAGTGATGGTCTTCAAACTAGGTTATATCCATTACTGAGATAACATGAAGACTTCCAAATATTATGTAAAACTGTCATATGCACATGGTTTTAAGGAATCAATACAGTGGGGCCTTGACTTACGAGTTTAATTCGTTCTGAGACCGAGCTCGTTAACTCAAATTACTCTGTCAACCCAATGTAAAAAATTGGCCAAGAGACAGCTGGTATCTCAAAAAACTCGTTAGTCGGGACACTCGTAAGTCAAGGCCCCACTGTATCTGGATTCTTGTTCTCTGTGTACAGCCCTTCTTAAATTTTATTGACCCGAGAACCTGCTTGTGATCTAGGTCATGTGAGTTCTCCTTCCCAACCTTCACTCTTACAACTGACTATCTCCCACTTTTTCAAAATAAAGGCAGACATCTAATGTCCCACTTTCTCAAGATATGAAAAACTTTTGAAGCATTAGACAAAAAGATAATCTGAAAAGTTGGGGCTGACCAAAACCTTAGGCACTATTTTCTCCCATTATATATTATTAAGAGATGTCTTTCCAATAAAATTTTAGTTTTACTTAATATTTAATAAGTATTATCAAAAGTTATATTTGTCACACTGATCCACTGATTACTAGTAAGTATAATGATAACACTATTCACAGGAAAATGTTAACTGTATAGTTACAGGACATTTTAAAAAATAAAATATTTCACATTATGTATTTTTTTTAAATAATCTTTTTTAAAAAAATATATTTTATTGATTTTTTACAGAGAGAAAGGGAGAGGGACAGAGAGTCAGAAACACTGATGAGAGAAACATCGATTAGCTGCCTCCTGCATACCCCCTACTGAGGAAGTGCCCGCATCCAAGGTACACGCCCTTGACCGGAATTGAACCCAGGACCCTTCAGTTCCCAGGCCAACGCTCTATCCACTGAGCCAAACCGATCAGGGCCATTATGTATTTTTTTTATTGCAGAGACATTTGAAGGAGTGATCATAAAAAGATATTCAAGCATAGGATAAAATTCTGCAAGGATTTCAAGAAAGGTTTATTTGGATTCTACCAGCGACTTTAAAAGAATGACGTGACAGTTTTATTTTAAGAGATCAATATTTACAACAGATGAAATTACATCCTTTGCATCTACTTAAATTTAAAGATGAAAAATATTACCTACCAACTTAAAAATGTGCAAGAACAAAAATAGTGTTGTTTTTTTAAAACCTTTAAAGGGTTTATGAGCACAAAATGACAAAGATGACAAACTTCTGGTGTTCACTCACAATGCAGAGATAAAAGGACAGATGGAAATCTTGAAGAAAAATAGGACAGTCTAGAGAACTATCTTAGATATAGGTGTGCTTCAAAAACACAAACAACTAGAACAAGTGCAAGCTTTGAGAGAGTAAACACTTTAGAAAAACATGAATTACAAAACAAACCAATCAAAAGAACTGAATCAGATATCAAAAGGGCATAAGCTCATATATTCTAGGACAGTGGTCGGCAAACTGCGGCTTGGGAGCCACATGCGGCTCTTTGGCCCCTTGAGTGTGGCTCTTCCACAAAATACAACGTGCGGGCGCGCACTTACAGTGAGATTGAAACTTCGTGGCCCATGCACAGAAGTCGGTTTTCGGCTTGGGCGAGTCTATTTTGAAGAAGTGGCATTAGAAGAAGTGGGGGGTGTCGGTCGGGCGACGGGAGACGCGGCACAGGTGGGCCGCGGGGTACGCAGCGTGGGGGAGGTGCGCGAGATTCATGCATGAGTTGACTGAGCCAGTGAGTCAGCAGTCTCATGTGCAGTGGTTAGTGCTAGTCGCGTCCGCAAATCTCGTGCGGGTGACAAAAGTACCTACTCGAAGCATAAAGTTACCTGTATTTTTCCAATCAGCTAGAAATCCTACAGGTATTTTTGTCATCAATTTAAGAATTGTAATTCGTTTGTGTTGGTGGCTTTATTATTATAAAATGAAACATTTTTTAGGTGCCCTGTTTGAGATGGCTACAAAGAAGCAGCAAAGAAAAACGGAAGACGAAAACCGTGAATTTAAAGTTGAATGTACCTACCTATATAGTTTAAGTTTAAAAAATTTGGCTCTCAAAAGAAATTTCAATCGTTGTACTGTTGATATTTGGCTCTGTTGACTAATGAGTTTGCCGACCACTGTTCTAGGAGAATTAAAAAACACTCCCACAGCGTAGACATACCTTTGCTTCCCCAAGTTCTTTATCTGCAGTCTCAAGCACTTCTTCTTTATGTCTTTCCAACTGCTGTGCTAACTGGTCTATTTCAGTTAATTCTTGGCAAAGTTTTTCATTTTTGTTACTTAAATTAACAACTTCAGTAGTCACTGTTTCCTTGGTTTCCATAAGGTCTTGTATATGCTTCTCCAGGTCTTTATTAGCTTGCTGAAGAAAGTCAACCTACATTGAATTTGTAATTTGTAAAAAATATGAAATGAAAAATTATCCTAAACACTAAACTTTCAAAATTATATTTCAAAAAATACTATATTTTTAAAATACAAAACTTAAAACCACAACTATTTTACAAACATTTTATTTTGAATTGCAAAACTGATAATGTGTGGCTTAATAAAAATATAAATAGTCATTGGCTTTAGAATTTCAAGCATGGAAGGACAAGTAAAAAATTTGTGTGACCATTTTCCCAACATCTAGTTCTAAAACTATGACGAGAATATAACTAAGATGATAATATTACTCTAGACCAGGGGTGGGCAAACTTTTTGACTCGAGGGCCGCAATGGGCTCTTAAACTGGACTGGAGGGCCGGAACAAAAGCATGGATAGAGTGTTTGTGGGAACTAATATAAATTCAAAGTAAACATCATTACATAAAAGGGTACGGTCTTTTTTTTTTTAGTTTTATTCATTTCAAACGGGCCGGATTCGGCCCGAGGGCCGTAGTTTGCCCACGGCTGCTCTAGACTGTGCTATCCAATGTAATGGCCACCAGCATCCACATGTGGCTACTGGGCACTTTCAATGTGGCTAATCCAAACTGAGATGTGCTATGAATGTAAAATACACACAAGATTTCAAAGACAGCACAAAAAAATAAAGAGAATGTACAATACCTCAATTATTTTACAACATGAATTGGAGATTGAAAAAAATATTTTAGATACATTAAGATACATTTTTAAAATCAATTTCACCTGTTTCTTTTTACTTTTTTAATCTGGCTACTAGAAAATTTTACGTTACATACATGGCTCATAAAAAATATGTGTACTGAACAGCATTACTCAAGAGCTACTGCTGATACCAGTGCCTTACTCTATTCTGGTTCATCCCAGGCAGCACTGATACGTCTAAATTTCTAAAAGTCAAGAGCCATGCTTTATGGACTTGTTCTTTCACTTTCAGGTCTAATGCATGACAGTGAATCCATTAGATAGGTAGTTAAAAACCCAAGTTTAATCTTGGTACTTATTTTTTTAATCCTCTTTTCTACATCATAAAAGAAATATATAGTCATAAAATTTTTTAAAATAAAGAGTATCATTAAGAAGACTATCCCATTACACAAAGATAAACTGTTAGTATATTTTGGTTTCTTTTCTTCCAGTGTTTTCCCTCTCTGAGTTCATATATACAGTTTTTAAAAGCAAATTAAAGATCACATTATATCTACAGTTTATTCTCTTCTTTTAAATACTTAACATTATGGTGTATATATATTCCTGCCTCATTAAATATTCTTTACAAATCTGATTTTTCAATAGCTACCCCCTTTATCTGAATACTCTGGCTCTGTCAAAAATTTCCCACTGTAAATAATACTTCAGTGAACAATACTGTCACTTCTACAAACCCGTGGACCATTATAAACAGTTAGGAATTCATACACTCAGTAAAATAATGATAAAAGTCATTACCTGAATATTTAAATGAGCAATAATCTTTTCGTTGGTTTTATTTTTAGTCTCCAGAGAGAGGATATCAGAGGAGCAGCCACCGTCCAATGCATTGGACAGTCGTTCTATCTCTCTTTCTCTTAATTCAATCTGAAGACAAAGTCATGACATCATTTTTTAAAATCTTGTTTTGAACCAAAATGATTAACACCGAATAAACATTTATTTGGCTATATTTCCATTTTTCTTATGTTGAACAGTATGTAAAAGAGAATAACATTCATATATGTACCCACACTTTATGAGATATGAAATACATATATGTAGAGCAAAAATAAAAAACACAGATAATGTCAACATAAGAATTGTCAACATAGCTTTTGTAAATATTTCGATTGAATAGATTCTTCCTAATTGAGTTTTTGGTGTTTACTCTTCTCTAAAATTAGGCAGTGTTTATATAAAAGGAAATTGTTGAGTAGTGAAACTGAGTCTGAACTACTTCAGTGCCTGGTGGAATAATGTAGAATAAACAAATGAATATAAAACACAAATAAAAATGAATTGCTACTGAAACTCAGTATCAAAAAGGATAGGAAACTTGTGTGAATTTAATTAATTATCTATCATTTAGAAAACAAATTTATAATAAAAAAAAGATCACTATTAATTATGAATTCACACTTACATGCAAGAATCTGGAAAAACCCACACACTTTCAAGCATTGGTTTAAAAAAAAAAATTAAAAACTAAGCATTCAATTCACCCATTATTGAGCACAGTTCTAGGTATAGAAAGATAAATAAAACATGGTCCCTGACTTACAGGAACGCAGCTTTACAAGGAACACTAGCAAGTGAACCAATTAATTGCTGTGGAATTTGTTGTTTAATGGTAGAATAAAAGAAATAGGTATATGGCTCCAAAGTAGTTAAGGGAATAAATTTATTTATTCTTCATGATATGCATATACCTATAGAAATTAGAGCAGGTCTTATGAAATAAATATGCTCAAATGGTAATAATAAATGATGCTATGAAGAGGAGTGTATGTTCCAGTCAGTGACACAGAAGCATAAAACAACCTAGTATGTTGGAGGGAGTAGAAATGGCTCAGTGTGACTGGACTGTAATATACAAGAAAACTAATGATTGGAGATGAGTCCAAAGAATTAGGCAGGAACTAATTATGATAAATATTGAATACTTAGCCAAGGAGAAAGATTACTCTGGACTAAAGGATGAATTTGATAAGAATAAAGCAAAGCCAGAGGCAGAGAAACCTACTATAAGAACGGATGAGAGATGATTAAGGTCTAAAATAAAAAAGTGGAATAGGGTAGATCAGAACAAATAAGTTTAAGGAGTGCTTAGGCAGGAGAACTGATAAAACTTGATGAGTGGTATGTAAAGGGAACAGAACATGATCTAGAAAGACTACAGAATGTTGACTTGAGCAGATGGTGAGGTTACCAACCAAAGTAGGAAACATAGGAGGAAAAAGAGATTTGAGGCAAATGATAAGTTCAGGACCAGGCATGTGAGTATGAAGAGTCTTTATCCAACTGGCAATGCCCAGTGTTAAGTTGGGTATATGGGTCTGGAGCTCAGAAGACAGGTTCAAGCCTGAAAGAATTTGGGGGTGTCATCAACATACAGACAATATTTTATTTATTTTTTTAAAATATATTTTATTGATTTTTCACAGAGAGGAAGGGAGAGAGATAGAGAGTTAGAAACATCGATGAGAGAGAAACATCGATCAGCTGCCTCCTGCACATCTCCCACTGGGGATGTGCCCGCAACCAAGGTACATGCCCCTGACCGGAATCGAACCTGGGACCTTTCAGTCCGCAGGCCGACGCTCTATCCACTGAGCCAAACTGGTTTCGGCATAGACAATATTTTAAATCAACATGAGACCATCTGAGAAAACATACAGGGACAGGAGGAGGGGTCAAAGAAAGAATCCTGGAAAACAGTAATATTTCAGGGAATGGGCATAGGAAAAAAGCAAAGAAAAAATTCTAAGAGGTTAAAAAACAAAATGAAGTCATAGAAGAGTTTCAACGAGAAATTATCAATAATGCAAATACTGCAGAGTGGGTCAAGAAAATAAAGACTAAATGCTTCCTTTGGATCTAGCAATGTCACTGGTGTAATTAAGCAGACCAATTTATGCGGTGGGGGGCAGAAGCCAGACTGCAACAGGTTAAAGAGTGAGCAGGAAGTAAAGAAGTGGACATAGACGAGTAAGATGCTTTAGAGAAGCTTGCATGAGGGAGAAGAATAAGGCATTAGCAAGATGGAGAGTAGTTAAAAGGTTTTTTTAAGGGATGGTAGTGATGACTATCATAGCACCTTCTCATATGACTATTAAGAAATTAATAATTATAAAGTGGTCATATAAGTGTTTGGTAAAGAAAAAATAATCAGTTAAAGCAAGGTCTTAAGGAAAAGAGAGGAAATGGGACCAAAAACAGGGAGATAGACTAACCCTTAAACTGGAAGAACATTATTCTACGTGCATGAAGTCTTGAGAGTCTGAGTATGAATACTGCTAATTTTAAAGTTACTAGTAGATATAGGAAGTTGAAACACGGTGATATAGTGAGGAGAATTATAGGTTGTGGAAAGAGTTTGAGAGAAGAGCAAAATTTAGACTATATGCTGAGAAAAACAAAACTCAAGCAAAAAAATAATAATAATAATAAGGCAAGCTAAGATTGATAACCACAATAAACTGGTGGTTTCCATCAGTATGGTTAGGCTATTTTCTCCAAATACCTCAGCTACCTCACAGAGATGGTGTAGACTAGTGGGTTTATGTTCATAAAGTACTTTGAAAAAACATAATGAAAATGTGATTATAGGTTGAAAAATATCAATAATATTCAACTCATGTGCATATTTGATATTTTCAACATCTCCCGTAAAGTAAGTTTTTTCTCTGACATTACTATAATCCCTTTTCTTTAAACTCCATTTTAATCCACTTAATCTTCAAAGTACTTTATGAAAGTAAGAGTTATAACAACACAAGTTAAATCTATATTTGCATGTACAGGTCACATCACTCCAAAAAAATGCCGAAAATTAAAAAAGTGTTACCCAATTTAAACTTCAGTAAGCATATTAAGGAAGAAAGTCTGTAATTACCTAAATCAGAATTTAGTCAAGACACCAACAGGAAGTATGAAAGAACAAAATTTGTATGGTCATGATCTAACTCCATAATAATTTCCCCACTTCTTCAGAAAACTGTTTTATGAGATACTATTACTTGTAGAAAAAACACACAAAATATATGGTAATAGAAGAATAACTTTCAAAGAGACATGTTCAAAATGACAAAATCTGTATGTTTAGAGTAAAAAAACAAATTAAAAGATCATTAAAAAGCATAGCATACTTTAAAAAACTATCTCCTGAGATAAAAATAGTAACATGGTCATAAAATTACATTTGGGGAAGTTGATGATTCACCTAAAAGAAAAACAAAATAACAAAACAAAAAACTACTATTCACCTAAATGCATAATGAAGTGAAATGGAGTAGAATTGCTCTAAAACCATCTAACCCACTCCAGCTATTAACAAATTGATGAAAAATATAAAAACCGCATAAAAACTCAATTATCAGTAATATCAAATACAACCCAAATATATTTATAATAAAAGTATATGCTCTCAATCCCTACTATATAAATAAATAAAAATCTTACCTGCTTGCTGTAATCTCTCAGTCCACTTTCCATCATTGCTAATTTTTCTTGTAACTGATGGACTTCCTGTTGAAGTTCTTGAATTCTGAAACACATTCATAACTAATGCCAATATACTTTTGTTAAGAAATACAAAATAACAAGAAATGAAACTAGACACATTCTTTTATAAACTCTCTACTTTTTGTTTCTCAATGAATTATGAAGTGTTGTGTTATGCATAAATGGAATATATCATCTTTCAGAATTAATTTTATAAGAATGATAAAGAACTGAGTGGTAAATAATTTGAAATTCAGATACATTATGCAATAAAAGACCTACTATTGCATTTTGATCCTTAGGACAACTCTTTGAGATATTGCTGCTAATTCTTAGGTTCAGGAAATTGAGGGTAAAGTCCAAAACTCATAATATTAAGTGAAATAAGGGCCTTAAACAGGTTTTCAGATCCTAACTGATCCTGTATTTTCTAATAAACTATCCTATAATCCTGGAGAGAAGAAAAATATTGATATATATTACAATTTCCTAAGTAATTACAGCAAAAAAATTTAAAAAACCACTCTTTTCTGGAACCTATTAATTCTAACAGAATCAACATTTGTCCAAATCACCTGAATTATACAATTGCCCAAATGTATTTGTACTACATCGAGCCTTTCCAAGCATCTATAATAATAAAAGTGTAATATGCACATCAACCGAACGGCCAAATAGCAGAACAACCTTCTGAATAGCGGCACAACCTTCCGGATGACACCCATTGGCACCAGGCCAGCCAAGGTGGTGCAATGTGATTGGTTAGGGGGCCCCACCATTGCCCCATGATCGCCCTGCAGAGGGAGGCCCAGGCCACTGACGGGCAGTCTGCAGCGGGTGGGCCTACCTCTGTGGGGGTGATTCATCGCAGAGCCCCAAACTGTGAGAGGAATGTCTGACTGCTGACTTAGGCCTGATCCCCGAGAGGGTGCAAGCCAGGCTGAGGGAACCCCCCCCAAGTGCATGAATTTCATGCACTGGGCCTCTAGTTAATATATAAATGGCACAACTACGCTCCTACTGGAAAGATAAAGCCTGAAACCAGGTCTGCTTTAAGAAAGAGTATCCATGGGGTGGAGTGAGTAAGGCTGGACACAACTCATCCCTGCTATTACTGGAACCACATTTTCTACTTATAGGCTTAGGAGAAGAGTACATATGCAACTGCACTCAAAAAATGCACAAATGACTGAATGCAAACACAATTTGCATGTGCAAATTAAAACAAGAGAATCAAGAGACTAATGCCACCTATGATGGTTTAATAGAAAAGAAAAATGATAAAGAGAAAGGTAAAGTCAGAAACCCTCCTTAAATAATACTAACATTGTTTAAGAAGCCCTAGATTATAACTCTAACTAAACACACAAAATATTTCACGATTAAGGTCAGGTAACTGTATAAATACAGGTACATAACATTGTGTGAAAATAACTGAGCTAAGAGATCCTAAGAGATCCTGTACCTTAACCACAGTTACCTTTCTAGGTTGTTATATTGATATTAATAAAATGGAAAAACTGTCCCATATTCTCTGCATAATCCACGAAATTAAAAGTAATCTGCACTAGCCCTGGCCAGGTGTCAGTTGATTGGAGTGCATCCCGTAACACCATAAGGTTGTGGGTTCGATTCCCGGTCAGGGCACATACCTAGGTTGCAGGTCAATCCCTGGCCAGGGCACATATGAGAGGCAACCGATTGTTGTTTCTCTCTCATATTGATATGTTTCTGTCTTTCTCTCTCCCTTCGTTCCTCTTTAAAATCAATAAACATATCCTTGGATAAGGCTAAAATAATAAAAAAATAAATAAAAGTTATCTGCACTATTTCTATTGGTGTATTCCATATTTTAATGTTTCTCCAGCTATGACCATAGAAGCTGTCAACTAGTGCTCTCTTGCTCCTTTGAACCGCTCATAATTTTCATTAAAAAAAAAAAAAGTTTTTATTGCTTTCAGAGAGAAGGATGAGAGAGGAGAGGGAGAAAAACATTAAGGATGAGAGAGAATCATCAATCGGCTGCCTCCTGCATGCCCCCACTGGGGACCGAGCCCACAACCCAGGCATGTGTGTGACCTCCTGGTTTGTAGGTCAATGCTCAATCACTGAGCCACACCGGCCGGGCCCCATAATTTTCTTAATGGCATTTTGTGTATTTCTCTCCTCTCATCTTCACTGCCAGATTGTGAGCTTCTCAAAAGCAGCAACCCCCTTCTTAATCATTTTTACATCCTTAGAACACTTACATTGTGCCTTTCCTAGAAAGCTTAGTTAAAACGAAATGTATACCTAATTCCAATTTAAGCAAATGCAAACATATAGAACTAAAGAATCATGAGGCAAGAATTTTGAAGCAAGAATTTCAAAGCCAATTACAAATCTATCCATGTCCATCAGCATTTGACATAAATCTGAAGTCACTTTACTTTGGTTGATGAAACCAAATGTCAAAGCAACTCTACTGAAATAGATTCTAAATGGCACTAAACAGTTTTAAAGCAAATATGGACAGAAACAGCAGGCATATGATCCATCTGAAATCAAAGGTACAAAACAAAAAAAATTCTATATTCAGAATACATTCAGAAAGTATTTACTGAGTGCTTGTGCAAAGCTCTGGGCTAGGCACTGGAGATACAATAGTTAATGAGACAAAAGTACCACTGTCAAACAATGTACAGTTAAGTAGTCAATTAACTAAAGCCAACAAGAAATTATTTAATGCACCTGTTATCAGCCACTTGTAGAAGGTCTGCAATGTAAGGGTCATCTGGCTGAGGAACTGGATAGGAACTGACTTCAGAGGGAGGGACTGGTTGGTCAATTTGCATTCGCTGGCGTCTAAAAGCAATACTTCTTTTCTTGCCGCCTAAAGAAAACAAATGTATATTTCCAAAAAAAAATTAAAAACAAACCACTGTCTTAGAATTAAATATTCCAGAGGTTGGCCTTTTTGTTATACAGTATGTCTCTAGCACATCATATATATGGATAAAATATTTTCTCCCCCATATATAAATACCCACCCTGATCTTTAAATGATGCCTTCCTGACAACCTCAACAGATATGGTTATAAAATAAGTTTTATATTCTGCATGCTTGGCATGTGTGCCCAGATTTAATCTATTCCTCCAGTAAATGGGGACCAGATATTGGCAAGATTAAAACTTGAGTGTGTCTTGTGGCATTTATTACTGTGAGCTCAAGAAGTTACCACCAACAGAAACCTGTCAAACAAGGAGTTTAAGACAGTGAGAATTGCCTTAATACACATGCATATTAAGCAATGCCAAAAGAGCAGATAACTGAAATTTTAAGTAGTAAAATTAGTATATAATGGAATGTCAACTGTAATATAAAATCATGCTGTAACCTGAATTAGTAGGGAATGTTTTACTACTTATCTTTAAAAATAGCAGGAGTAATTTCTTTTTATGATTAAATACTAGAGGGGGGTTCCCCTCAGCCCAGCCTGTGCCCTCTCACAGTCTGGGACCCCTCAGGGGATGTCCACCTGCTGACTTAGGCCCGCTCCCCAGAGGATCGGGCCTAAGCTGGCAGCCAGACATCCCTCTGGCAGCCCAGGAGCCCTCGGGGGATGTCCACTTGCCAGTGGGGAGCAGGCCTAAGCTGCAGTCGGACATCCTTAGCGCTGCTAAGGAGGCAGGAGAGGCTCCCGCCACCACTGCTGTGCTGGCAGCCGTCAGCCTGGCTTGTGGCTGAGCAGAGCTCCCCCTGTGGGAGTGCAATGACCACCAGGGGGCAGCTCCTGCATTGAGCGTCTGCCCCCTGGTGGTCAGTGTGTGTCATAGCAACCAGTCATTCCCAGTCGTTCTGCTGTTAGGGTCAGTTTGCATATTACCCTTTTATTATATAGAATAGAGGCCTGGTGCACGGGTCAGGGCCGGCTA
>NW_005369442.1:2527416-2539216 GCF_000412655.1 Myotis brandtii | reverse complement strand
CGACCCAAGCTCCCAGACTCTCCTTTTTTTCTTTCTTTCTTTATTTTTCAGCACCTCTGAGTGGAGGCCAGGCGGGCTGGAAGCAGGTATCTGGGATTTATTTGTCTTCTATAATTGAAACTTTGTAGCCTTGAGTGGAGGCAACGGCTGGCCAGGGCCGGCGGGAAGCTTGGCTTCCTCCATCACTGGGGCAACCCAAGCCTCCTGCTGGTTCCAGCTCCGTGGCTGCCGGCTGCCATCTTGGTTGGGTTAATTTGCATAGTCGCTCTGATTGGCTGGTGGGCATGGCCTGTGGGGGCGTAGCGGAGGTGTGGTCAATTTGCATGTTTCTCTTTTAATAGATATGATGATATCCTATTTTAGTGCAAACCACATGGATAATTTATCTTTTTCAGCATCTAGCTAAGATTATACATGTACTTAAAAACTCACTGATCCTCATGAAAACACAACTTTGTCTTTCTGAGAATCTTAACAAATTTGGTATTCTCTTATATCTTTCGTTCTGAGAATGAAGCAACTGAGTCAAAAGTATTTAAACAACCTGCTTGTAGTTACACACCTAAACAAGACAAACCATTTTCTTCTTCCCATATCTACTGATTTCCTTTCTTGATTGCTCCTCAATTTCTTTCACAACCTTCTTCTTCCCTAAGTGCCTTAAATAAGAACTTCTCTAGAGTCTGTCTTTGGTTCTCCTCTCTTCCCAAACTACACAATCTCACTAGATAATTCCACAGCTTTAATTTCCAAGATACTCCAATGACTCCCAACTTGAATCTCCATCTGGGATCACACTTCTAAGGACAGATCTACATACCCTACTGTGTACTGGAAATCTCAACATGATTGTCCCATGTAACACCCTCAACATAGCCAAAGGTGGATTTCTGCCCCCACCTCCCACATTCCCTAGCTTGAGAAATAGTACCATTATCCACCCACTGAGTCACTTGAAACAGAAATCTGAGCATTCCCCTTACCTTCCAAGTCTACCACATTCAGTTACTAAATTCTAGAGATCACATCCCTGAATCTCTCTTGAATCTGACCTATTCTTTTCTCAGAAAACCAGATTATCCTCTTTTTTTCTCAATCTTCCAGTTATTTCTGAGATCTTTCCCATTTTTCCCCAATTTTCTGCCATTGGCTCAGTCTGCCTCTCATTTCCTGCCACCTTGAGCTCCACTGATTCTTCCCCACCCGAGCCTCTCAATTCCTAATCTGTCAACTCTCATGAGTTTCTTCACTTAGTTTCAAGTACATAACAACATGACTGCGCTTGGACTCTATCTCTACTTAGAACTATACTAGCTTTTGATCTTCAACTCCCTTCTGATCATGATCTTCATCTGGCCAAGTTACTATTGGTCCACCCATGCTCTTTAATTTCTCAATCTCTACCTAGTCTCATACTCCTGCACTTTTCTACGCCTCATTTACTCCCATAATCTTGATCCCATGGTTCAGACATCTCAATGACCTTATCATTAGTACAGGATATTCTTCCACCAACCTTATGCCTGGACAACCATCAGCTTGGATATGCTCCATCATCATCTTTTCTCTTGCTCAAGAACTGAGCATAAAGGTAAAAATAATAAAATAAACTAATAAAGTATATCTTTTCCAAATTTTTTAAGTATGGATCACTTTTATAACTAAAACTAGAGGCCTGGTGCATGAATTTGTGCACCAGTTTGGACTCTATCTCTACTTAGAACTATACTAGCTTTTGATCTTCAACTCCCTTCTGATCATGATCTTCATCTGGCCAAGTTACTATTGGTCCACCCATGCTCTTTAATTTCTCAATCTCTACCTAGTCTCATACTCCTGCACTTTTCTACGCCTCATTTACTCCCATAATCTTGATCCCATGGTTCAGACATCTCAATGACCTTATCATTAGTACAGGATATTCTTCCACCAACCTTATGCCTGGACAACCATCAGCTTGGATATGCTCCATCATCATCTTTTCTCTTGCTCAAGAACTGAGCATAAAGGTAAAAATAATAAAATAAACTAATAAAGTATATCTTTTCCAAATTTTTTAAGTATGGATCACTTTTATAACTAAAACTAGAGGCCTGGTGCATGAATTTGTGCACCAGTGGGGTCCCTCAGCCTGGCCTGCAGGATTGAGCCGAAATCGGCTCTCTGACATCCCCTGAAAGGTCCCAGATAATGAGAGGGTGCAGCCCAGGCTGAGAAACCCCACCAGCGCACAATCGGGGCCGGGGAGGGATGCGGGAAGTTGGCCAGCGAGGGGCTCCAGGGCGTGTCTGGCCCATCTTGCTCAGTCCTGATCGGCCAGACCCCAGCAGCAAGCTAACCTACCGGTCGGAGCATCTGCCCCCTGGTGGTCAGTGCACGTCACAGCGAGCAGTTGAGCAGCCTTAGCATATCATTAGCATATTATACTTTAATTGGTTGAACGGATGACTGGACGGCATATTAGGCTTTTATTATATAGGATAACAATAATAAGAAAAAGAATTTAAAACAGAGATTAAGGAAATAAAACTCTGGGCATTAAAGTTAGACTTCTTACAGCTAAGAAGATATTACAAGTTTATAAGCACATGTAAGAAATACTACCTGGATATTCAGAAGTAAATCAAAAAGTTTATGTGACTATCCAAATATATCTTTTCAAATACTAAAGTCTAAGCATGAAAACCCAAAGTCCTATTTCAGTTAATAGTTTAACTGTCTTTAAAAGATTAGATGTAAAAAAATTGTTTAGAGAAGGAACTGATATACCTGGAGTCTGTACAACAGCATGCAAATTCTTTTCTTGAAGTTGTTGAATTTTTTCATTCTTAGCTTTGCTCTCTTTCTCCAAAAGTTTGAGTTTATGAACATACTGGTTATTCAGAAATTTCAGATCAGCTGTTTCACGTGTACTTTCCTTCAATGTAGTTTTCAACTCTTAAAAGATTCAAAGACTATTTTACAGATCAAGAAATCTATGAAGTTCTTCCACTTCACAAAATACAAAAAGTCCCCAATTTGAAAGGCTCTACCTAATTCTTTTTTTTTTTTTAAATATATTTTATTGAATTTTTACAGAGAGGAAGGGAGAGGGATAGAGAGCTAGAAACATCTATGAGAGAGAAACATCGATCAGCTGCCTCCTGCATACCCCCTACTGGGGATGTGCCCACAACCAAGGTACATGCCCTTGACCAGAATCGAACCTGGGACCCTTGAATCCGCAGGCCGACGCTCTATCCACTGAGCCAAACGGGTTCAGCTCTACCTAATTCTTATGCATGGTTTGTTTGAAAGCCTACTACCTTTTCTACTATTAACAAAACTGCAAATAAGTCATGAAGCACAAGAGGGAATCATATTTTTCTTCTGCTGTAATATTCACCATGGCTTTTGACCCTGCAAATTGGATATCAAACTAAGAAATTATTAATTCATGCCAGGTTTTGGACAGGGCTTTCAAGTGAATGTATGAGTTTATAGCAGTGGTTCTCAACCTTCTGGCCCTTTAAATACAGTTCCTCAAGTTGTGATCCAACCATAAAATTATTTTCGTTGCTACTTCATAACTGTAATGTTGCTACTGTTATGAATCGTAATGTAAATATCTGATATGCAGGATGGTCTTAGGCAAGCCCTGTGAAAGGGTCATTCTACCGCAAAAGGGGTCGCGACCCACAGATTGAGAACCGCTGGTTTATAGTAATAGAGCCATATAATTACTCTTTGCCTAGTACTTTTGAAATCATTTTATTGTACCTTCTAGCTCAAAAATGGAGTATTAAAGAATCAGAATGATGTATTGCTTTTAATTTACTTTAATCCTCTTAATTTCAGTATAGGAAAAACAAAAGTTGTTTCAAGAGCATTCCCTCAGTTCCAGCAGTTAACCTTTTCTCTAGCAATTGTAAATGTAAAAATTTAATCCAGTTATAGTATAGACAAATACAGATATGGAATGAAAATTTATTTTACTTCTCAGGAACTCTTCAACAAACTCTACAGAATTTCAAGAGCTGTTACAAGAGGACCTCCACATTGTCTAATTAATAGTTTTAAAATTAGACTAGCCTTTCCTACACATAAAATGAAAGGGGGCAAAAATATGGCATTAAAAGAAAAAAATCACAAAATTTTACCTTTAATGTGTTGGGCCGATTGTTCTCTCAGTTTCATTAATTCCAGGTATAATTCATTATTTTCCCTGCTCAATTTTGCATTTTCAAGTTTGTAAGGTTCCAAAACAAAATCAAAATTGGCACTTTCTTTTTCAGCTTTCACAGCAGATAATTTTGATTTCCTAAGACTTTCTGTTGTATGAACCAGGTCACTAGAATTAAAGAAGAGAAAATGTAAATACAAGGAAACATTCTATTAACTTTCTAATAACTCAAAATCTATCTAAAAATAGGGTAATATGCAAATTGGTCGGGACACTGTCACACTAACGACCGATCAGCAGGCTGTGTGCTCAGCAGGCGCAGGTGGGTGGGGACTTGCAGCATTGGGGATGCGACGGCGGCTGCCCTTTGCCCAGGGCTGGCCCCGCCGATGGCTTCTGTGAGGGCCCGAAGCTCAGGCAATGAGGGCCAGGCGAGGCTCAGGCAAGCCGCAGTGGCTTCGAAGGCTGAGGCTCAGGCAGCCTCACAGCTGGCAGTGGCAGCAGCAGAGGCGTGATGGGCGCATCGCCTTCCCCGATCGCTGGATCGCCTCCTGCATAGGGAGGCCAGAGGCAGCAGCAGCGAGGGGGTGATCAGAGCAGTGTCTTTCCCTGATCAGCCGGGGTCGCCTCCGGCAGAGGGAGGCTAGACTTCGGCTTAGGCCCACTCCCCTGAGGGCTCCCGGACTGTGAGAAGGGGCAGGCCGGGCTGACGGATCCCCAGGCCTCTAGTATAATTATAAAAGGCTTAAATATGTTAAATGCCAAGTGAATTCAAATATAAAAACAAACACTTAGGAGTCTTTCAAGGTTATTATGAAGTATTAATAAATTTCTCAAAACAAGATTAAGTTATAAATTATAATAATAAAAGCATAATATGCTAATTAGACCAGATGAAGTGGGGGCTGCGAGGGAAGCCTGGGTCCCAGGTGCCTGCCAGTGGCCAGAGGGAAGCCCAGGTTCCGGGTACCAAAGGGAAGCCGATACTGGCAGCCAGGAGAAAGGTCTACTCTTGCACGAATTCGTGCATCAGGCCTCAGTCCTATATAATAAAAGCCTAATATGCTAAGTGTCTGACTGTTAATTCGACCATTTGACCAGTCACTATGATGTGCACTGACCAGGGTAAGACCTCCAACCGGTAGGTTACCTTGCTGCTGGAGTCCAGCCGATTGGGACTGGGCCCTCCTGCGGTCCCTCCCTGGCCCGTATATGCACAGCTGGGGTCCCTCGGCCTGGCCTGCACCCTCTCGCAATCCAGGACCCCTCAGGGGATGTTGAAGAGCTGGTTCAGCCTGATCCCCACAGGCCAGGGCGAGGGACCCCATTGGTGCACGAACTTGTGCACCGGGCCTCTAATATACACATAATTAGAATTATCTTTGAATCTCCCCTCTTGCTCATTCTCCCAAGCCCAATTAGTCACCTGATCCTGTGGAATCTGTGAAACTTACTTGTTTTTTCAGCAAATATTTATTGAGTACCTGCTACATGCTAAGTGCAAGGTATACAATAAATAAGATTCAGTTCCTTACCTCAAAGAACATAGACTAGTGGAATATTTACTCCCAATAATACTTATTGAGCAGGGAAAGCAATAAAGAACCCACTGTCATGGAGCTTATATTCTACTGACAGTTTGTCAGAAAGTTATACTACTACTAGAGGCCCTATGCATGAAAATTTGTGCAAGAGTAGGCCTTCCTTCCCCTGGCTGCCAGCACCGGCTTCCCTCTGGCACCCAGGACCCAGGCTTCCCTCCTCCAGCCACCGGCAGGCACCCGGGACCCAGGCCTGCTTCCCTCTGGCCGCCCGCAGGCAGCCGGGACCTGGGCTGGCTTCCCTCTGGCACCGGCTTTGTCAGGAAGGACGTTCGGAATGATGTCTGGAAGACATCCGGTCTAATTAGCATATTATCCTTTTATTATTATAGATGTGATAAACTCAACAAATACTTCAGTGCCAATTATGTATTCAGCCTGTCCTAAGTATAGTCTCTGGTCTCCTAGGTATAGAGTTTGAATTCTAAAGCTAAGTCAAATGGAAGTTTCCAGTAATGATAAGTAGTTAAGGTGGCATGTAAGAGACATGATAGAGTCCAGCAGACTATATAGCTAACTAAGCACAAGGGCAAGGGGACAGAGAGAGGAGAGAGAGACTTTACAGGCAGATAGAACAGCATATGGAGAGACCATGGGTGAGAGTGTACATATGTTTAGGGAGCTTCAAGTGGTTCAATACATGGGAAATGAAGCTGTGGGGCTAGATGAGGAAGGGTTTTGAAGGCCATACTAAAGACCACAAAATATTTTTCATCCATTCTCTCCATCATCATCTCTTATAGTCCTTCTGCAGCGATTTTCAACCTTTGTCGTCGCATGGCACACATAACTAATTACTAAAATTCTGCGGCACACCATAAAAACACTGGCCGACCTGACCAAAAAGAAGGCATAATTTTGATTTATTCACACTATTTTTATGTTGGCTGTTGTCATTTTTTATTTGACAATCTAAGGGAAAAGAGATCAGTGCCCCTGACTAAATAGTTAGGTATTGCATGTCTTAAAAATTCTTGTGGCACACCAGTGTGCATGCCATGGCACACCCATCGAAAATCGCTGTCCTATTGCAAAAGCTCCCAAAGCTATTTCCCTGCCCCAGGCTCAAACCACAGTAATAGACCTCATGTGGAAAAGAAAATCACAAAGGATCCTTCAGTTAAGGTAATACCTAACAGCTAAAGAATTACCACATATAAGGTAATATGTAACAGCTAAAGAAATGACCACATTATTAATGTAACAGTAAAGACCAGTGAGGCCGACATAGAACTCCCAATTATATCAGAAAACCACATTAAAAAGTCTGTAATTCTATCCAAAGGGAAAACCGTCAAAAATGTTTACTTTAGACAGTATAGTGCAGCGGTTTTCAACCTGTGAGTCTCGACCCCTTTGGGGGTCGAACGACCCTTTCACAGGGGTCACCTAAGACCATCGGAAAACACATATATAATTACATATTGTTTTTGTGATTAATCACTATGCTTTAATTATGTTCAATTTGTAACAATGAAATTGGGGGTCACCACAACATGAGGAACTGTATTAAAGGGTCGTGGCATTAGGAAGATTGAGAACCACTGGTATAGTGTGAATGGTGACTCCTGGAGTTCTACAATATGGAGACCCTGAATTCATGATGGAGAAGCAGGATCTGTAACAAATAGATGTGCTTTGGATGATTTAAGGGCTTTTAAAAAATCTACCCATTTCTGTACTGTAGCATGAAGTTCAATCAAACCAAATCAATGAAATTAAGGATTATACAGGTTTAAAAATGTATTTTCATCTTTACCTGAAAAGTTTTTCTACCAAGGGTAAACACTCCACTGTCAGAGTCTGGCGGTATCCCAACTGATCCAATCTTTTTCTAATATTAATATACTTTCTTTCTGCAGCTGTAGTCATCTTGTCTTCCAAAACTAGTTTTATTCACTTCCAAAAATTAAAGTCCTAAAAGAGTGAAACATCATTATATTATTATAGTTACTATTATTGTTTCATGATAAGAAAATATTCCTTTTAATTGGAAACAATTCTTTTTCCTCTTTAGATAGGCAGACTTCTGCAATATTTAGATTGACTTAAGTAGAATGCTTATGATATTCTTGTTGCTGCATTAAAATGAGTATCTGGCCCAGGCTGTGTGGCTCAGGGTTGAGCGTCAACCTATGAACCAGGAGGTCATGGTTCAATTCCGGTCAGGACATATGCTCAGGTTGTGGAATCAACCCCAGTATGGGGCATGCAAGATGCAGCCAATCAATGATTCTCTCTCCCTCTCCTTTTCTCTCTGAAATCGATAAAAATATTTTTTAAAAATGAGTATCTGTTCATAAACCTCTGTGTAAAAAGTGAAAATCAATAAAGCTTCTAGAAGAAAAAAAAAAGAATATTTTCCTGAGCCAGAGGTAGGAAGAAAATCCTTAGAGAAGACTATTTAAAAAGCACTAAATATAAAAGAAAAACTTGAAAAACTGTACTTCACCAAATTAAAAATGTCTGCTCATTAAAATATTCCATGAAGAAAACAAAAAGGCAAAGTGGGAGAAAATATTCATAATATCTAAAAAGGATTTTTATAAGGAATATATAAAGAACTCTTGCAATTCAACTCTTAATAAAGACAAATAACCTATAAAAGAATGGGTTAGAGTTTAATAGGCACCTTGCAGAAGATATCTGAATGAAATAATCCCATGAAAAGGTGCTTAAGAGCATTAGTTATCAGAGAAATGCCAGGTATACTGGTTGATAATGCAGACTTTTTTTCAATAGATAAAGTTAGACATATGTTGATATATATGCGATTTGATATGTATGCTATTTTGTTGTATTGACAGGAAGCTTCAAAACTTCGTATGTCAAATTTGCTGAAGGTGTTAAAATCAAAGATATTTTTACACTTAAAAATGTCGAATTTCGTGCCAAAAAAAGAGTATTTGTGGGAAGTTTTAATTCATTACTTTATTTTGAAGAAAAGTGCTGCTGAAAGTTATCGTATACTTCGGGAAGCTTATGGTGAACATGCTCCATCTCAAGATACTTGTGAACGCTGGTTTAAATGTTTTAAAAGTGATGATTTCGATGTGAAAGACAAAGAACATCCAGGTCAACTGAAAAAGTTTGAAGACAAACAATTTCAAGCATTATTGGATGAAGATGCATGTCAAACTCAAAAACAACTTGCAGAAACATTAAATGTTGCTCAGCAAACAATTTCCAGTCGTTTACAAGCAAGAGGAAACATTTTAAAGGAAGAAAAATGGGTGCCACATCAACTGAACGAAAGACAAATGGAAAACCGAAAAGTCATAAGTAAAATGTTTCAATGGCACGAAAGAAAGTCTTTTTTGCATCGAATTGTGACTGGCGATGAAAAGTGGATTTATTTTGAAAATCCCAAACCCACAAAATCATGGGTTGATCCAGATCAACCATCAACATCGACTGCAAGGCCAAATCGCTTCGGAAAGAAGACAATGCTCTGCATTTGGTGGGATCAGGAAGGTGTGGTGTATTATCAGGTGAAACCATTAATACTGATCGCTACCGACAACAAATAATCAATTTGAATCACGCTTTGATCGTAAAAAGACCAGAATGGGTCAGAAGACATGGCAAAGTAATTTTGCTTTAAGATAACGCACCATCACTTCAAAACCAGTTAAAGACACGTTAAAAGATCTTGCCTGGGAAGTATTAACCCACCCGCTGTATTCACCAGACCTTGCTCCTTCAGATACCACTTGTTCAGATCGATGGCACACACACTTCCTGAGCAGCACTTCAAAATGTACGAAGAAATGGAAAATTGGGTCTCTGGATGGTTTGCCTCAAAACAAGAAAAGTTCTATTGGGACAGTATCCACAAATTACCTGAAAGATTATAGCTAGCATAGAACATTACTTTGAATAAAGCACTTTTGATGTTTCTCTTGAAATTATCGTGTTTTCTTTTATTACAAAATCTGCATTATTAACCGATACACCTGGTACAAATTAAAACCACAATGAGGTACAATTTCACCCATACTAGAATGGCTAGATTAAAAGGTTGTCGAGGATTTGGAGCAACAAGACGGTGGTTCTCAACCTTGGCTGCACATTAGAATCACCTGGGAATCTTTTTAAAATCCTGATTTCTGGGCCTCATCCTCCGGAAATTCTGTTTCTTTGTTACTAATGTTGTGGCCCCACCCCATAACAAAGAAACAGAATTTCCGGAGGATGAGGCCCAGAAATTGGGATTTTAAAAAGATTCCCAGGTGATTCTAATGTGCAGCCAAGGTTAAGAACCACTGAACTAGAATCTTTACACTGTTGACTAGAGTATAAAATCACTGTGGAAAATATGTGGCAATTTCTTATAAAGTTAAACATACTTCTACTCTATAACTCCGTAATCTTATTCCTAGGAATTTACTAGAGGAAATGAAAATAAGCAACTTACAAAGAGACTCTACAAGAATATTCATGGCAGCTTTATTCATAATAGCCCCGGAATGGAACAAACTATATATTCTTCAACAGCAGGATAAACTGTGATATATTTATACAATGTAGTACTACCCAAAAATAAAAGAGAAGGAACTACAGATACATATCAACCACAGACATGAATTTGAATAACATTATTTGAGCAATAGAAGCCACCCACGTATATTGCATAATTCCATTTATATAAAGTTCAAAAACAGGTAAAATTAAACTATGTGGACAGAAATTAGAACAGCAGTTGCCTGGGGCCATGTGAATGGGAGGAGACTGACCCAAAGGGTCAAGAAGGAACTTTCTGGGGTGATGAAAATATATTGATTGGGGTAGTGGTTACACGAGTGTACACATTTATCAAAGCTTTTCATTTAAGTTCTCCTAAGATCTGTGCGTTTCACCATGTAAATTTTACTTTGATAATAAAAATAAACACGTCTCTATACACGCTTTTATCCTTCTTTTAAAATATTTATGGACCTATTCTCTATCAGTCTGCCCTAAAATGTAGTTATTAAAAGATCACTTCTTTAGAAACTTTGCTCTTTTCTAACCTTTGCCAGGAAAATATAGTCCTAATACTCTAACCAGAGGTTCTCAACCTGTGGGTCGCGACCCCTGAAAATACATCCTGCATATCAGATATTTACATTACGGTTCATAACAGTAGCAAAATTACAGTTATGAAGTAGCAACGAAAATAATTTTATGGTTGGGGGTCACCACAACATGAGGAACTGTATTAAAGGGTCGCGGCATTAGGGAGGTTGAGAACTGCTTTACAGCGCTCCTGTGCTTCGCCATTTACCAACAGTGACATCTCACAAGTACCGGGTCCGCAGAGGAGGCAGCGGGTCCGCAGAGGAGACAGCGGCGCTCTATTCCAGGATGAGCCAAGGCCGCGCCCCAGAGGGACTTTCCGACCCTCGGGTCCCAGCGCAGGTGGCAGCGGGGGCCCTGGAGTCCTGGTCCGCCCTGGCTGCACCTCCACTCGCCCATCATGCCCATCACAGGCACCTCCTCCATTACTCCATCCGCAGGCCTTTCCTGCTGAGAGGTGTCCCTTTGGGCTTCCTAGTTCCTTCCACAGAAGGGACCTGACACGCAGGGCGTTTTAGAGGAACTCCTGGAGACACCAGAAATACACCTGTCAGACCAGGACCGTCCTCTCCGTCTGGTACCAACTGTGGTTACCTTACCGAGAAAGAATACTTCCTTACATCCCGGAAAGGGAGGGGGAGGGAGGGGGAAAGAGGGAGGAAGGGGGAGAAAGGGGGAGGAAGAGGAGAGGGGAGGAGGGAGAGAAAGAAAGGAGGGAGGGAGAGAAAGAGAGAAGGAGGGAGGGAGGGAAGGAAAAGGAGAGAGAGAGAAAGAGAGAGGGGGAAGGAAGGGAGGGAAGGAGGGAGGGAGGGGAGAGAAAATGAATGTGAATTTTTTAAAAATCAACAAAGGACTGATGAAAAAGATGAAAATCTTCCCAAGGAAAAAGCGAACACGTATCAGACCTTCCTCTCCACGGGCTGCCGGCTCCATCTCCCACCTCGTGTCCAGGCTGAACGCGGCCAGCGAACAGCCCGAA
>NW_005369442.1:2483723-2526755 GCF_000412655.1 Myotis brandtii | reverse complement strand
CGGTGGCGGCCGCTACAGGCCAGGTGCGTTCACGTCTGGGCGCGGGGTGAACCGCTGCCCAGCCCGGTTCCTGCAGACAGTCAGCCTTCACCGGCAAGGTGGACGCCTACTCACCGGGAAAACTCCAGGTAAAAGCCACGTGGTAGCCCTGGCCGGATGGCTCAGAGGATTGAGGGTCGGCCTGCGGACCTCAGGGTCCCGAGTTCGATTCCGGTCCAGGGCACGTGCCGGGGTTGGGGGCTCGATCCCCAGTGGGGAGCGTGCAGAAGGCAGCCTATCCATGATCCTCTCTCATTGGTGTTTCTATCTTTCTCTCTCCCTTCCTCTCTGAAGTCAATAAAAAGGTATTTTTTTAAAAAGTCACATTGTCTTTGCAGCTTTTCCCGACAGCCACCCACAGCCATTGCTCCCACACCCATGTCTCCATAAGGCTCAGTGGAGATCAGGGGTGGAGAACCCTACGAAGGGCCATTTGGATATTTATAACATCTTTGGGGGGCCATACAAATTTACTAACTTAAAAATTAGCCTGCTGTATTTGGGTAAACATTTCATTACCTCGCCCCTAATGCCTTGGCAAGGCCAGACCAAATGATTTTGCCGGCATTATACAGCCTGCCGGCAGGATGTTCCCCACCCCTGGTGTGGAGCCTTATAAAGCAAGTCCTCACTTAACGTTGTGACTTTAAGCAAAGGATGTATAACAAAGGCAGTTCACCACAGGCTAATTGATATAAACGAGTTAAGATCCTACTACCTATTTCCGGTCACAAAAAATCACCAAACTTTTAAAGAAAAGTCTTCTAATATTAAATATGGAAGTAAATGTGATCTGTACATATACATATTTTCAGAAAGATTAATAAAATAAGATAATTATTTTTCAACCCACTTATTGCACTTCAGGGTGGCAGGTGGCCAGAGCCTATCCCTGCAGCTCAAGTCACACGGTGGAAACTCACTCTGGACAGGACGCCCTTCCATGCAGGGTGCGCTCACAGCCACACCACACTCACTCAGACAGGGACAATGTGGACACCCCAGTTAACCCAACTTGCACGTCTTTGGGATGTGGGAGGAAACCCGAGATCCCCAAGAACATTCACCCAGGCATGGGGAGGACAGACAAACTCTACACACACAGACAGTGGCCCCAGCCAGTATTTGTTTTTCTCATCAACTTCATAACAAAAGGACGTTTAAACAAACGATGTTATTCAGGACCTCTGTATTAAAGACTTCATCTCATCAAAACGTAAGTGTTTATATATCTCTCCTGGACATCCCCAATTGTGAATTCCTTTTGCTAGAGATTATCTTACTCATCTATGTTTCTTTAGCATCTACCACATTAAACATTTGTGAATGGAATTAAATAGAGAACCTGCTCACATAAAGAAAACACATGGTCAAATCCTAGAATTCTATTTCTCTCCTGAAATCTTCTATTTCTCTTCTGAAATGATCAGAGAGGAACTCAATTCCTTTTTGTTTACTACTTTCCCCAAACGTACTTACTCTTTGTCTATCATGTAACTGTTCTATAGGTATTGAATAATTTTGTAAACATTCATGTATTGCTTTAATATGTGCCTAGTCTGTTTTCCTTTCTGTTTGGAGCTTAATAAAAGATCAAAAGGTGTGAATTGAATCAAGTTGAATTTAACTGAACTGAACTGAATGAACTAGGCCTTCTGATACCAAGTCTAGAATGCAAAGTTGCCTGCCTTTAGCAAGGAGACCATAGATAGGGCTAAAATGTCAATATTACTGCCAGCTAATTTACATCCTTTTATTTAAGCACCAGGGACTCAATTTCCCTATTGCCACAGGTGTATGCTTTGGCTAGCAACCTGATTGTTACTGGCAGATAAGGATAATGGTTATGATAGTTCCAGTCTGTCTGGAGCCTTGCAGTGGAGCCTCCGTAGTGACTTGGCTACAAAAGGCACTCAAGCTGTGTGAATGATCAGATGTTATGAGAAGCTATTCTTTAGCAGCAGAGACACTGGAAAATAATTCTCAAGAAAGGGTCCCTTTTAAAGCACAATGCTAAGGCATCTTGATGATGTAGCAATTTATCTTATATATCTCTCCTTGACATCCCCAATTGTGAATTTCTTTAGTTAGAGACATCAGAAATTTTCATTTCATAGTGGTAGTGCAAGGAATTACACTTTTTCATCACCTTTTGGAGTCAGTAAGAGTAGAGAAAAGAGCAGGAGCTCTGTGTGACTAAAAAGACTAATAAGCAGTAATATCCTATATAATAAAAGCCTAATATGCTAAGTGTCCGGTCGTCCAGTTGGCCATTCACCCAATCAAAGCGTAATGTGCTAATGATACGCTAAGGCCATTCAACCACTTGCTATGATGTGCACTGACCACCAAGAAGCAGACGCTCCAACCGGTAGGTTAGCTTGTTGCTGGGGTCCGGCCAATCAGGACTGAGCGAGATGGGCCAGACATGCCCTGGAGCCCTCCCACAGTCTCTCCCTGGCTGGCCGACCTCCCACGTCCCTCCCCGGCCCCGATTGTGCACTGCTGGGGTCCCTAGGCCTGGCCTGTATCCTCTCGCAATCCAGGACCCCTTGGGGAATGTTGGAGAGCTGGTTTCGGCCTGACAGTAGAATGACCGGTCACTATGATGTGCACTGACCACCAAGGGGCAGACACTCAATTCAGGAGCTGGCCCCTGGTGGTCAGTGTGCTCCCACAGGGGGAGCGCCGCTCAGCCAGAAGCCAGGCTCATGGCTGGAGAGCGCAGTGGCAGTGGCGGGAGCCTCTCCCGCCTCCGCAGCAGTCGGACATCCCCAAGGGCTCCCGGACTGTAAGAGGGCACAGGCTGGGCTGAGGGCCCCCCCACAAGGGCATGAATTTCATGCACCGGGCCTCAGTCTATAATAATAAAAGCATAATATGCTAAATAGACCAGACATCCTTCCGGACGACCTTCTGGACAAAGACAGGGCTGCAAGGGAAGCCCGGGTCCTGGGTGCCAGAGGGAAGCCGGTGCCGGTGGCCAGGGGAAGGAAGGCCTACTCTTGCACAGATAGCAAGCACAGTGGCGGCGGTGGCGAGAGCCTCTCCAGCCTCCACAGAAGCTCTAAGGACCTCTTGGGGGATGTCCACCTGATGGCTTAGACCCACTCCCTGCTGACATCCCTCGAGGGGTCCCGGACTGCGAGAGGGCACAGGTCAGGCTGAGGGACCCACCCCCAGTGCAAGAATGTCGTGCACTGGGACTCTAGTAAAGTAATAATAACTATTGTGTATTGAATGCTTGTTAGGTTCTGTTTCAAGTTAATCACCTGGTTTACAGGCACTGTTTCAGTGAATCACCATGATACCCTGTGAAGTACTGGTATCCCCATTTTACAGATGGGATTAAGTAGTTTACCAGAAGTTACAAAACAAGTGATACAGCCTTCACTTCTGCTCAGGAAGTTAAAACAATTTGGAATTTGGCAGACTGCCAAAGAAGGGATTCTGTAGGACTATAGCCAATAAAGAGAATATTCAGATGGTGATCAATTAAACTTTGTAGAGACATAGAGTGGCCAGGCTTCTAAAAAGTCAATTAGCCCTAACCAGTTTGGCTCAGTGGATAGAGCCTCGGCCTGCGGACTGAAGGGTCCCAGGTTGGATTCCAGTCAAGGGCATGTACCTTGGTTGCAGGCACATCCCCAGTAGGGGATGTGCAGGAGGCAGCTGATTGATGTTTCTCTCTCATCGATGCTTCTAACTCTCTATCCCTCTCCCTTCCTCTCTGTAAAAAAAATCAATAAAATCAAAGCAGCTCATTGCATTGTTGAAATTTTTGTTAGACAAATTTTTCTTCATATGAAGCTAAGATCTGCCTCTCCATGAGTGTGAGCAATTTGTTCTGAGCAATTAAAAGAAAATGAATCTTGCCCTAGCCGGTTTGGCTCAGTGGATGGAGCATGGGCCCATGGACTGAGGCAGTGGTCAGCAAACTGCGGCTCACGAGCCACATGCGGCTCTTTGGCCCCTTGAGTGTGGCTCTTCCTAAGCCTTAGGAGTACCCTAATTAAGTTAATAACAATGAACCTACCTATATAGTTTAAGTTTTAAAAATTTGGCTCTCAAAAGAAATTTCAATCGTTGTACTGTTGATATTTGGCTCTGTTGACTAATGAGTTTGCCGACCACTGGACTGAGGAGTCCCAGGTTTGATTACGGTCAAGGGCACGTACCTCAGTTGTAGGCTCAATCCCTGACTCAGGTCGGGATGTGTGGGGAGGCAACCGATCTATGTGTCTCTCTCACATCAATGGTTTTCTCTCTGTGTCTCTCCCCTCCCTTCCACTCTCTCTAAAAATCAATTGAAAGATATTCTCGGGTAAGGATTAAGCAAAAAAAAGTTCATCTTTTCCCTCATACATGTGATGATGCCCAGATCCTTCAACCTTTGCTCAAATGACATGGTCTCCAAGCCCATCCCTTACCTCACTTCCTCCTCTGGAGTAGAACACTCAGTTTCTCAGTTTTCTTTTTTGAAATTTACACCCAGAAGTGGTTGCGTCAGATTAGGGCTAAGTACTAAGATATATTATTTCCCTTGATATATCTACACAGCCCATTCAATGTGTATCAACACAGTCTAATATCACATTAGCCATTTTAGCAACAGAGTTGAATATTCTCTGGTGAAGAAGCATACACAAGCCTCTTTGGCTACATTTTAATATCTATTTTTATGCATAGTATCCAAAATGCAAATATGAGGTTTCTGGAGCAGAGATCAAAGTTATTAGCTACATCAACAACTATCAGTTGCCTTTCCAACATCCCAGAATGATATGCTAATCAGATGTCACCCTATGTGCACCGGATTCTGTCCTGCAGGGAGGAAGCCTCCTGACCCCCAGACTCCTTCCTGCAAATTAAGACTCTGAGAGCTGTCTGGCTGGCATGGCTCAGTAGTTGAGCATGGACCTATGAACCAGGAGGTCACGATTAGATTCTCGGTCAGGGCACATGCCTAAGTTGCAGGCTCGATTCATAGTGTGGGGCATGCAGGAGGCAGCTGATCAATGATTCTCTCTCATCATTCATGTTTCTATCTCTATCTCCCTCTCTTAAATCAATAAAAATGTATTTTAAAAAAGAATCTGAGAGTTTATACATGAAAGGGACAGCTCTTTCCCTTCTCCTCCTGAGAGGGAGAGAAATGAGGGTACACTCATTTTCTCAGGGAAGAGGAGGGACAGGTCCCAAGTTCCTACCTCTTGGAATGTAGATAAATGTCTCAAGTTGGAGGACAAGAAAAGCCTGTCCTGGTTTATAGCTCCTGGGATGTCACCTTGGTTCCAGGTTTGGCCCCGATTTTGAAATGTAAACACAATCCAAGGAGGTAAATCTCTCCACAGTTCTCTCACTACCTATTCCATCATAGTCATAATTTAACTTCCAAAGCTTGTTCTTTAACCCAGATTCCCATAAAATTTGCTCTGAAAGTCCTAACTGCAGAAACAGGAAAATACTCACTGTTGACTTGGGCTCAATCCAAATCTTTTCCATAAGCCCAATCTCTCAATCTCTCTATATCTCTATCTCAACAGGTTCTAGGGACTCAGCCTGAGTATCTGTCAGTATCAGAATACCTGAGTAACAATTGGTTAAGTAACAAAAGCATTTTGTGGTATCAATTGACAAAACAGCTGGTATTAGCAGGTGCTAGTTTGGTTTGCAGTTCAATGGCACCATCAAGGATCTGACCACTTTTCATCCTTCCCCACTCACCTCAGTGGGAGGCTTTTATCCTAGAACTTTTAAAAAAATAAATTGTTTAAAGGACTTTTTATTTTTTAAAAATTTTTTTAGAGGGAGAGGAAGGGAGAAGGAGAGAGAGCGAAACATTGATCAGCTGCCTCCTGCATGGCCCCTGCCTGGGAGTGAGCCCACACCCCGGGAATCTAACCAGCGACCTCTCAGTGCCTGGGGCAATGCCTCACCAGCTGAGCCACACCGGCCTTTCGCTCCATGATGGCAGAATGGCTGTCACAGCTCTAAGGAACATGTATGTGGTCGCACCCAAAACAAGAAGTGAGGACAGGGGACAGGAATTTCGTGACAAGAAAGAAATGGTTGTGTTCCTAGGCTTCTTTTTCATCCGGGAGAAAAATGTCTCCCAGAATGCATTAGTAGAGGTCCCTTTAGTGGCCAGAACTGGGTACTGAGCTCACCTCTAGAGCAGACACTGGCAAAGAAGGCTTGAATCAGGTATGATTTACTTCCAGACCAAATTAGGGTTGCACAAGTGTAAATTTTTAAATTGATCCAGGAATATTTGGAGAGATTCTCTCTTCATGTCAAATCGTGAAAAGACCACCTAATACGTGCCCTTTGAGTGAAGGAGAAAGTCCTGAGTTAATGCCATCTCAGAGTTTGTTGTATCTTTTCCACAACTAGGTATGAACTTCACGTGAGAGAAGATTATGGTTCCTGTAGCAGATCCTGGGGGTTGGGTCTCCAGGCTCCTGTGTGTCTTCCCGTATGTGAAGCTGGAGAGCTAAGCTGAACTCATGTGTTCCCTTGATGTTCTGCTCTCATTGGCCCTCACATGAGACTTGCGTTAGGAACTGGATGAAGGAGGGAGAGCGGCTGGGGTGGGTAGTGGCAGAGGTAGGTAGCATCAAGAGCTTCCTGCTGACCACAAAGGAGCTGCGACCCCTACCCCCACCCCACCAGCCTCCCGCCCCTGCTGGAGTGGGAGCTGTTTTTAGAAGTTCTGCCTAGAGCCTATTCTTCTAGCCCTTCTAAACAATTTGAAAGCCTCCTACAGCCCAGTTCAGGGTTTTCTGTGGTCTGCAACTAACACCTAACAGAAATGGGGCCTATTTAGGAAGGCCCTCAGGAAGTGGTAAGAGATCCCTGGAAATAGAGACTCATTTACTCTTGGCAAGTGAGTTGCTGGTGATAGACCCTCAGGGAAGGGAGGGAGGAGGGTCCCCAAAGTGCCCACAACAAAGAAGAGTCAGGTTTCAACATCTAGCAGGACTAGAGAGCAGAAGCTGGTTCACTGCAATGCCGTTCAAGCAAGAACGTTCCTGCCCCCTCCCCCCCTCTCCCTCCATCAGTAACTTGGGTCGAGGAGGAATTGAAGTCGGGAACCGGGAAAGAGGAAAGCAGTGCCCACTTCCCTTTTCCTCTCTGCGAGCAGCAGGCCCAAGCCAGGGGCAGGTGAGCGCATGGACCATTAAGCCACATTTAAAGTTTTGGTTTTGACAGTAAACTAGACATTTTAATTACTGACCAAGGCCTTATTCTACTGCAGAAAGACCCCAAAAGGCATGGGTTCTGCCTGAGTTATCATCCAGGGCAAGGAGAAGAACTGGATGTAAGGAAATAAAATTTGTTTTGAGCCATTCTAACCCAACCATACCATCTAATCCTTGAACATAAATATACCTTGGCCTTTTCCCCCCCTGGGAGGAGGGGAGGGGACCATGTGAAGAGGAAGATTTTGACAAACAGGCAGAATCTGCCTCATCTCACTCTTCCTAACTCACCCAAATCGGATGATAACAGAACTTCTAGAAATATCCTCTACAGAGACTTCAAACATCCAAAAGATGGTGCAGATGTATAAAAATGTTCAAGAAGAGTTGCAGAAATCAATAAATGCCAAACATGTCATGGGATATTATGAGAAACTGGTGATATTTCAAGGAGTATCCTTAATTTTCCAGTTGACAAAATGAAACGTCAAAATCAAATGTGCTCCCTCACTCCACCCCTCTGCAAATGCACGCAGGTTTCACTGGAAGACCAGATGCTGGGCTGGATGCTCTATGGGTCTGATCCAATACAGCAATTACTGTTGCCCTGTAGAGCTCCCATAGCACCCTAGGCTTCTTTTCATAGCATTTAATGCTCTGTATTGTAATTGATTTTTAAATTTATTTAGCAGGATCCTGAAATTTAACTCACACCACATCTCAGAAGTATGGAGAAATCGTAGTCCCTTTGTTAACTCATCCAGCCTTCTTCCTCAGTGCCCACCTACTGGTAAGGAGTAAGAATAATTATTTAAATCCTTCCTTGTTTAAATTTAATCTGATCCAATAACTTAAACAGCCCCTTTAGGTGATGTTAGTCTTCTAAGAAAACAAAAGCTCCGTCTGTCAGATTTCTTACTCCTTCAGCTCCAAGGCGCTAACTGTGTGTATGCCTAAGGGAAGGTGTGGGGTTGCTGACCGTGTGACCAATGGGAAGACGGTGGTCTTTGGGACCTTCTTCTACCCTTGTCCACTTAGTTGCTCTCTGTGTTGCTGGCATTGCAGCTAAAGCCTGTGGCTGGTGTGATACATGAATCTCTCTCTCTCTCTCTCTCTCTCTCTCTCTCTCTCTCGACGGCCCTCTCCAATGCACTCTGCCTCCCCTGAGCTCCTTCCAGTATTACATAGTCCTTTGACTTCTGGCTGTGATTTCCATTTCATCCTGCCCCATCTTGTAATCCCTCACCCCCCTCACTAGCACTGTGGATCCCCAGCCAGATTCTCAGATATTCTCAGTCACAAGGGCCTCATGTGGTAAATACAGGTGACTCTAAGGTTCAACCTCATGACCTTCTACCACCTAGGCATGCTGGTCCCACTAGGGTTGATATGAGGCAGGCTGCAGTGAGGCCTCTTCTCAGGGTCTCAAATGGGGAGTCAGGAGAAGAACCCTCTTCTGCCCTTGGTGTCTCCCCCACTCACCTGATACACAGTCAGAGCATCTCTGCTCTGCTCCTTTCTTGCTCTTCCTGCCCACAATCCTGGAGCTGAAGAAGAACGGCTTCCTTCCCTGCTTCCTTGGTAACACACCTTCCTTATACCAAAGCGTAGTTAGACCCCCTCTATGGAATTCTTCTCTACCCCAGGAGAGAACTCTCATCTAGGGTTGGTCTCTTTTTTTTTAAATATATTTTTATTGATTTCAGAGAGGAAGGGAGAGGGAGAGAGAGATAGAAACATCAATGATGAGAGAGAATCATTGATTGCTACATGTCCCACACTGGGGATTGAGTCCACAACCTGGCATCGAACCCACAACCCAGGCATGTGGCCTGATGGGGAATCAAACTGGTTCATAGGTCGATGCTCCACCACTGAGCCATGCCAGTCGGGCCAGGCTTGGTTTCTAATGGATGGGGGGTGAAAGTGAATGGAAGAATTTAGAAAATCTTCTCTCAGTTCAATAACCTGGTTTTTGAGAGCACTGTTTGGTTGCATGATCTTATTTCGAAGGTCAGAAGCTGGAAAATAATCCTATCTCTCTCTGCATTACAAGTGTCTGCAGAACAGTGTCTGGCAACCCAGTAAACAATCAATGTTCTCTTTCTGTATCAAATCTCTTATTCTCCCTCTGAAACTGGTTGGTGTCTTGGGCCAGTTAGGAAAAATGTGTGCTAGGAAAAGCAAAAGAAAAAAATTATGTTGGAGGGGAGACCAAGATGGCGGCATAGGTAAACACTGCAGACTGCTGCCGCAAACAACCACTTCAAAAATACAACTAAAAGACGGAACGGACATCACCCAGAACCACAGGAAGGCTGGCTGAGGAGAGACTCTTCAACTAGAAGGAAAAATAACAGCACACCGAGGCTCAGAGGAGGCGCAGTGTGGAAAATACTCAGGTGCGGAGGTGCGCGCGCAAAGCGGGCTGGTGGCTGAGAGCGCGGTTGTCGTTTTCGGTCAGGGGGGAGTCTCAGACTCTGAGCTCCAGATACGGGCGAATCGCTGGGGACTCGGACTCAAACGGGAGAAGCGGGAGTGTCTGGCATCAGTTGGAAGGCAGCTTTCTCTCCGAGGTTTGCAGCGGTTCCTGGGGTTCTGAGAAGCAGAGCCTCTGGGAACGGGACTGAGGGCAGCCATAACCGCTCCCTCCGCCCGCCCTGTTGAGCCCGCCCCGCCCAAGCCCTGCGCAGAGCCATTTGCCGGATCGCCTCAGGCAAAGGCTAGATTAGCACCTCCCCAGAGGACAGAAGTTTTCCGCGGCAGACACAGCTGATTCACACAGCCAGTCGGCCTGGTGGTCAAATCCCTCTAGTATTAACTACAACAATCAAGGCTCAACTAGAACAAGACTGCGCACAAAGACCACTAGGGGGTGCACCAAGAAAGCATAAAAAATGCGGAGACAAAAAAACATGACAGAAATGGAGGATATAGAGCTAAAAATCGCAATTTTGAGGGCTTGCAAAAATGTGCTAGAAGCTGTCAATAAACTTGAGGAGAGAGTCACGAAAACTAATGAGACCCTCGATGCTATGATAAAGAACCAACTAGAAATTAAGCATACACGGACTGAAATAAAGAATATTATACAGACACCCAATAGCAGACCAGAGGAGCGCAAGAATCAAGTCAAAGATTTGAAATGCGAAGAAGCAAAAAACACCCAACCGGAAAAGCAAAATGAAAAAAGAATCCGAAAATATGAAGATAGTGTAAGGAGCCTCTGGGACAGCTTCAAGCGTACCAACATCAGAATAATAGGGGTGCCAGAAGATGAGAGACAGCAAGATATTGAAAACCTATTTGAAGAAATAATGGCAGAAAACTTCCCCCACCTGGTGAAAGAAATGGACTTACAGGTCCAAGAAGCGCAGAGAACCCCAAACAAAAGGAATCCAAAGAGGACCACACCAAGACACATCATAATTAAAATGCCAAGAGCAAAAGACAAAGAGAGAATCTTAAAAGCAGCAAGAGAAAGAGTCTCAATTACCTACAAGGGAATACCCATACGACTGTCAGCTGATTTCTCAACAGAAACTTTGCAGGCCAGAAGGGAGTGGCAAGAAATATTCAAAGTGCTGAATACCAAGAACCTACAACCAAGAATACTTTATCCAGCAAAGCTATCATTCAGAATTGAAGGTCAGATAAAGAGCTTCACAGATAAGGAAAAGCTAAAGGAGTTCATCACCACTAAACCAGTATTATATGAAATGCTGAAAGGTATCCTTTAAGAGGAGGAAGAAGAAAAAGGTAAAGATACAAATTGTGAACAACAAACATGCATCTATCAACAAGTGAATCTAAGAATCAAGTGAATAAATAATCTGATGTACAGAATGAACTGGTGATTATAATGAATCAGGGACATAGAAAGGGAATGGACTGCCTATTCTTGGCGGGGAAAGGGGAATGGGAGATGCGGGAAGAAACTGGACAAAAATCGTGCACCTATGGATGAGGACAGAGGGTGGGGTGGGAGCTGGGAGGAGGGGAGTTATGGGGGGGAAAAAAAGAGGAACAAATGTAACCTGAACAATAAAGATTTAATTAAAAAAAATTATGTTAATAATTTCTAAGATATTAACTTTATTAACATTTACATTTTACCATACTTCAAAATTATCAACAAGTATATGCTTGTAGAGGAATTCAAACAATATAGTTATCAAGATTACTAAGTGAATAAAGATTTACATAAAAAAGGTTACTAAGTGAAAGTCCTCATTTAATTTCTAATATTTTCCCTGGGCTCGTCCCCCAAACTACTCTTCTCCCTAAAGATAATGACCGTAAGCACTTTGGTTGGGTCTCTTTACTTATTCATTTCCCCAATTATACTAGGAGCTTTTTGAGCTGGTCTCTGTAATCCCACAGGGCATCAATAAATATTTGATGAATGAATAAATGATTGAATGATGAATAATCAAATAATACAGAGTAAATGAAATAGCTTTAAGAAAAAAATTTATTGTTATATAAACTTGTTAAGACGTTACTTAGTTTTGAGTTTTCTTGATAGGATTACATTGAATTAAAGTAGAACAGATTAAATTATGAGGCCTCATTTTTCTAGGCTCTGGAGATAAAGAAGTGAATCAGGGGCAAGATGTCTGCTCTCAAAGAGCTTACCTTCTAGTGGGGAGTGTGGGTGGGAGATATAAATGAGTAAAAAGAAAAAGTGAGTAACCTGAGATTATGCTAGGTGATGTGAGATGGGGTAATGTGAGAAAGAATGATGGGAGGAGGAAAAGTGCTTTAGATTGGGTGGTCAGGAGAGGCTTCTCTGAGGAGTGGCATCTGAGCTAAGATTCGAATAATAAGAAAGCAGACTTATAAAGATCTGGGGTCAGAGTATTTCATGGAAAAGAAATGAATTTAATTTAGCAGGTTCCTAGGATAAAAAAAAAAAAAAAGGCAAGTGTGCCCTAGCTGGTTTGGCTCAGTGGATAGAGCGTTGGCCTGTGGACTGAAGGGTTCCGGGTTCAGTTCCCATCAAGGGCACATGCTGGGGTTGTGGGCTTGATCCCCAGGAGGGGGCATGCAGGAGGCAGCCAAAAATATATATATATATATATTTAAAAAAGCAAGTGTTACTGGAGTACAGCAAATGAAGGTGAGAGGTAGGAGGTGAGTTCAGAGAGGTAGGTGATGATATCCAGGCTACACAGGGCCCTATGGGCCATGATAAGTAGTTTGAATTTTTCTAAGAGCAACAAGGAGCCATTGAAAGATGTGGCAGATGGAATCTAAAGATAGGTGCACCAATATGTATCCCATCCATGCTCTTCTTACAAAGTGACTGAAACTCTACCATTGAGCATGGGGTCTACGGTCCCTCAATTTGAGCCTAGGCCTGGGGCTTGTCACTTCTCTGACAAATAGAGTATGCAGACATGAAGCGATGTGACTTGTAGGTAGATCATCACAAGAATCCAGCTTTCTCTATCTCGACACTTCTCAATGGAACCTAGATACCATGCTGTGACAAAGCCCAAAGTCTTCACAGAGAGATGACCGGAGGGCCCCTGTTGGGGAGGTCCTGAAACTCCCAGCCAGCATCAACCACCAGTCACGAGAGAATGAGTCTGGAGATCTTTATAGAATAAATTTACGGACAGTGGCTCATGGTATGACCATCAGAATAATTTAAGTCCAGTGTCTTCGTCCCACCCAGTGCCACTCTGCTCAGGATTCAGATTTCTAGCAGAGGCAGAGAGTCTAATGGGTCCAGCTAGTACAGTCAGCTGCCTAATCCTAGAGAGCACAGGGACTGTGATGGAGTCCAGGATCCAGAATAAATCTACTGTGATATATGGAATGAACAACAGTTCAATTAATTTCTGGAGTATTTTGATAAATTTTATAGCCACTGATGAACCATGTAATTTTTCAGACTGAAAAAAAGAAACTATGGTCCAAAGAAAAGGCTAAGAGGCAGGAAATTATTTGAAAGGCAAGGGGCCCTGACAATCAACATAGCAATCACAATTCTTAGGATGAAGCACATCACTTCGGTCTTCATTAATAAAAGTCAAAGCATTTGATCTATTACACTCTCATTAAATGTCTCTACTTTTTCTTCCATTTAGAGAATTGTTCACTGTGATGATACATTTTTATAGTTTGATCAATCCTACAGCAGATTATACTTCTTGAATAAATATGGAAATGAATTTTTATGATTACAAGTTAGAAATAGTACATTAATAGCTATAGTTAAGGTAGTTTTGTAAATCCCACATAAAGTTATAATAAGTAAATTTTAATACAAACCTAGTTCAAGATTTTTTCCCCCCTCAAATTTTAGGGCCCATAAACTTTCTTATGAAAGCATGTGGTCTTTTGGGTTAAATGTTGTATTCCACTACTCAGAAATCCTTTTAGGAAGTTCTCTTTCTCTAAGTGCTATAATATTGACTGGCCAATGCTGAGCTCAAAGTAGTTGCAGAGAATCGTTATTGGCTTAGTTACAGCTTGGCAAAGCCAAGAGAGTAAACGAGTAAGAGTTATTGGACCAGAAAAACCATCCAAAGATAAAAAGCTCTTTTTTAAAAAGTATAGAGATGCATGATATGTTAAATTCTAATAAAACAATATAAAATTTCTTCCAAATAACCCTCAAACCTTTCTACACATTTTATTTAAATCACCTCCCAAAAAAGATCATGATTGTGCTTCTCCAGGACTCCAAAATGTTAAATCACATGCTTAAAGTTACCCAGTAAATTAGTGTAAAAGTTTGGGCAAATTTTTTTTCATCATATATTTAATCCACTATGCAATGAAAGTTCAATGTAAACCTCTAATTATTCATAGTAACATATAGATAACCATTAAATAAATTAAACCCAAACCCCAAAATTTTAAATAATTGCACCTACTATTTACATATTTGCTATTAATACACACTTATAACTCTATGATCTACATTTTTCTTTGATTCCTTAGTATAATCCTCCTACCTCTTCCCTCAAAGGAAACCTATCCAATCCCTCTCACTTGAGAATGCTCACCAGGGCATACGTATTTTAATACAGTAAGATTTTTAGTTCATTTTTCCTTTCCAAACAAGGGAATATCTTCCATTGTCAACTTAATCCTAAAGTACTAATGGGCACTAACTAGTGCCCATTAAACTAATTTGCTAGTTCATTAGCTAGTTGAAAACAATAAGTTGATACTTCTCTTGAGTAGTAAAATGAACTTTATAAAACCATTGACAAGACAATCTACTAATCTTCTGATCTACAATAGAGTGGCTGCTACTACAGATAGTATGTCTGAGGTCTACAGAAGACATTGTTCCATGAATTTAATTCATCAAGCATTTGTTGAATTTATACTACTTAAATGTGCAAGAATTGCTATATGTGTATAGAGTAAAAACTGGGAGCAGAGCACAATTTTTCTTTAGCTTGTGGGTAATTTCCTTATAACAATTCCTCCACTTAGCACCTGGAGTATTAGTCTTTAACATCTAGTTACTGACAGCTTAAAAGCAAGGCAGCATATTAGGTACTGGGCTTAGGCAGTGAGCAAAGCAGGCAGTGACCTCTGCCCTAGTGGAACTTATGTTCAAGAGTATGGTTGTGCTCTAGACATGAAAGGGAATAGTAATGAAATATGAGTGACAATTTCCTTCTCCCATGAATTAACAACTCAGGTTATATCTGTTCAATTTTTACTTTTTGAGCTCAATATTTATTAAGTACTTACATGTGCTGGCTAGATCCTGGTAAACAGAATGGTCTTGATCCTAATCAGAAGCAGGAGAGGAGAGAATCATGGTAAGTGCCATAAAGAAAAAGAACAGGCTCTCATGAGAGAACTCAAGGCCCAGTGCATGATATTTGTGCACTGGGGTGAGGGGCCTCTCATAGTCCGGGACCTCTCAGAGGATGTCCACCTGAGGCAATCAGACATCCCTCTCGCAGTCCAGGACCCCTTGCTTCTTACTGCCTGCCTGCAGCGGAGGCAGGAAAGGCTCCAGCCACCACCACTGCGCTTGCCAGCCATGAGCCGGGCTTCTGGCTGAGTGGTGCTCCCCCTGTGGGAACACACTGACTAACAGGGGGCAGCTCCTGCGTTGAGTGTCTGCCCCCTGGTGGTCAGTGCGCGTCATGGCGACTGGTCGTTCCGCCGTTTGGTTGATTTGCATATTAGCCTTTTATTATATAGAATTCACTGTGAGACCTCGTAGAACTACAGGAGGTAAAACTAAAGAAAGGGGTGGGAGGCGGGCTCCCAATGACTGGGTACCCCTGGATTTTTTATTTTTCACACTTGTCCACACACAGCCTCAAGCTATTAGTCAGTTTTACCCACCTCAGCATGGGTTCCTGTGGATGTTTCAGCTTGTGTGTTTCCGCTCCATTAAGTTGTTTCTCTGTGTTCTCCTGTCAGTCTCTCCAGTTGTGGCAATGGTTTGCCTTGTGACCTCACTTCTCTTACAAATGTAAGAAGAGTTGATTTTTCAGTTTAGCTTTTTACTTGTTAGGATAGAGAGGTGACTCCAAGCTTCTTATGTGCTAGACAAAAAACTGGAAATTTGCACTGAATCTTTAAATTTGGAAATAACTGTCATATCTATTCTGTTATGTGTTATTTAGAAACATGAAATATTCTTTCTCTTATTTTGGCCTCCTTTAATATCTTCCAATCCTATATAATAAAACCCTAATATGCAAATCGACCAAACAGTGGAACAACTGGTGAAACGACCAGTAGCTATGACGTGCACTGACCACCAAGGGGCAGATGCTCAATGCTGGAGCTGCCCCCTGGTGGTCAGTGTGCTCCCACAGGGGGAGCAATGCTCAGCCAGAAGCTGGGCTCACGGCTGGCGAGCACAGCGGAAGTGGCGGGAGCCTCTCCTGCCTCTGCTGCAGGTGGGCGGTAAGGAGCAAGGGGTCCCGGACTGTGAGAGGGCGCAGGCTGGGCTGAGGGACCCCACGTTAGTGCACCATTTTCATGCACTGGGCCTCTAGTAGTTTTATAATTTTCTCCATAAAGATCTTATACATCTTTTTTAGTCAGCTCAGGCTTCCATAACAAAATACCACGGACTGGGTAGCTTAAAAACCAGAAATTTATTTTCTCTATTTTGGAGGCTGAAAGTCTGAAACTATGGTGCCAGCATCCTGGGTTCTGGTAGGAGCTCTCTTCCTGGCTTGCAGATGGTTGCTTCCTTGCTATCTCCTCATATGTCAGAGATTCTGGCATCTCTTCTCCTAAGGGCACCACTTCTATTGGATCAGGACTCTACCCTTATGACCTCATTTAATCTTAATCACCTCCTTAAAGGCTCTCTCTCTAATACAGTTTCATGGGGGAAATTCCATATATGAATCTCAGGGAGGATACAATTTAGTCCATAGCATGTTTTGTTAGATTTAGTTCTAAATACTAAGTATTTTTATGCTATTATAATTGATTTTGTTTTTCTTATTATACTTTTAAGTGTTTTATAGTAAACTAGTGGCCCGGTGCATGGATTCGTGCACACTGAAAGGAAATTATTTAGAAGAAATATTTTAATATCCCTATTCGCCCTTTCTCTATAATAGAAGTGTCAGAGATGAAAGAAGATTACTAAAATATGTGAAAATAATATATAAACTGATTAATAAACATGATATAACAACAAAAACATCATATAAAAACATTGATAAAAACAATGACTGATAAATTGATTACACTTATCTCCCTGTACACCACATTGAGTAAAAACACTTTCAGAGGGCTTGACTAATTTCCCTTGTGATGAAGTATTTACAACTTTAACGTCACACGCTCTTTGAACTCGAGAGAAAGCAACATATAACTAATCATGTCTGAAAATGGGTTCAGGTAGGAAATACTGACAGTCCTTGGGTTATGGACGTTGTTTCGTGGTTACTTCGCCATCTCCCATTTATTTATTAAAAAAAAAAAGTTTATTTTTTTATTATTTATTTACCATAAGGTCAGAAATTATCTTTCTTTTAATTTTTTTTTACTGTTTCACTTCATTACTGCTGTGTATGTGCTCCATGTGAGTGATTTAGGTGCTTATCTAGGAGAGTTCTAACTTATGGCAAAAATTGCATTACCTTGCTCCGTAGGAACGGATCTCTGACGTAAACCAAGGACCTACTGTATTCCTACTCTGTCTAGAGTTTGTCCTTGTGATTTATTAATAATCGCAAATGCTGGTATTATGGGAAACTGCCTTCGAATTAATTTAAATGGGAGGCCAGTGTCAGACGGGGACAAATCAATTCTTGGAATCAGAACAACCTCTCCTTCCACAGATCCTGTTAATACATCAGCTTTAATTATGTTAGGTCACAATCTTTTGATAATAAATCTAGTACCATTACAAAGGCCCCATGGAGTCAAGACAGTCTCTTCAATAAATGGTGTTGGGAAAATTGGACAGATACATGCAAAAAAGTGAAACTAGACCACCAACTTACACCATACACAAAAATAAACTCAAAATGGATAAAGGACTTAAACATAAGACGGGAAACCATAAAAATACTAGAGGAATCCACAGGCAGCAAAATCTCAGACATATGCAGAAGCAATTTCTTCACTGATACTGTTCCTAGGGCGATGGAAACTAAAGGGAAAATAAACAAATGGGACTACATCAAAATAAAAAGCTTTTGCACAGCAAAGGAAATCATCAACAAAACAAGAAAGCCCACTGCATGGGAGAACATATTTGCAAATGTTATCACCAATAAGCGTTTAATCTCCAACATTGAAGGGAACGCATACAACTTAATAAAAGGAAGATAAACAACCCAATCAAAAAATGGGCAACAGACCTAGATACTTTTCAAAAGAAGACAGAAGGAAGGTCAAGTGACATATGAAAACATGCTCAAAGTCACTAATTATCCGAGAGATGCAAATCAAAACAACAATGTGGTACCATCTCACACCTCATCTAACAAATATTTTTGGTTTCTGCTATAGCTCAGGGCATGCTACAGGTGGTGGAGAAAAATTGAATGCATGAAAAAGAAAAGCAATTGGATACTGTGATGGTCTTTTGATGGATCAACTTGGTTAGACTACAGTCTCCAGTTATTCAAACCCTAATATAGATGCCTATGTGAATGTACTTTGTATATATGTTTAAGTTACATTATTACACAGCTTAAGTAAAGGAGGTTATCCAGGATCATGTGGGTGGGCCTGATTCAATCAGTGTGAAGTCCTTAAAAACAGATCCAGAGAAAGAGAAGCATCGATCAGAACATCAAACCTTAGAGGGAAGGTAGGGGAGGGTGGGGGCAAGGGGGGGAAATCAACCAAAGGACTTGTATGCATGCATATAAGCCTAACAAACGGACACAGACAACAGGGGGGTGAGGGCATGAGTGGGGGTAATGGGGGGATAAGGACACATATGTAATACCTTAATCAATAAAGAAATTAAAAAAAAAATTGCCAGTGCAAATCATATGTACTGGCCAGTTGGATGGACGTACGTTCGGTCACTTAGCCTTTTATATATATAGATGGACATGTAAGAACTTTTTTGAGTAATGATCTTTTAAGCATGTAACAGATCGAATAATACCAAACTTCAACTTTTTTGAAAATTTCTTTATTTCAGAGTCATTACCACATGTTCACATAATTTTCAAAATCTTGTGTTTATAATTGATCACTACAAGATCCCTTATCATATACATACTAGAAAGAGGGAAAAAGTTCTGTACAATGTTTAGTAGTTACATGATTTTAGTGGAAGCTGAAAACTCCCAATGCATTACTCATAGAATAACCACTCACAAATACAAGAAGCTAGGCAATAAAGGAAAAATGTTTTGTCATAGAAAAAATGCTAAAGGCATTTTATAAGATAAATGCTTTAAGTTAGCACACATCCTATTGATTAAATAAAACTGTTATATAAGTTGATACTTTTTGCTCTTGAATATGTGTAGTATGGTGTTATCCATTTATTTGACATTTAAATACATAAAATTTCAAGTCTGGGTTCTCAAAACAGTTGCTGATATTTTCGATAGTGTCTAGTATACTCAGAGTGGTTTCTTCATTTATCTTCTCTTCTTTCATAAAGTTTAGTGAGACTGTGCAATGCTGGAGCAATAATCTAGAATGTCCTGAATAGTGAATTCCATTGTAACACCAGATCCAGGATAACAGCGAGCTATCAAACCTTCAAAGTGCTTGTACTGGCGTATAAATTCATCCTGCATGGAGTGCCACACCACCTATTATAAAAACAAAAATAAAAGTCATACTATGAGTGGAAAGAATACACAATTAAGTGTGCAGAAATAATATCAAGACATAGTCTAAAAATTAAGGAGAGTGTAATAGTGAAAAAACATGCATCCTAGCTTCTTCTACTTACAAGATACGTGTGTTACACCATCACTCTGTGCCCTAAGTTCTTCATCTGCAAACTGGGATAATAATAATAATAATAATAATAATAATAATAATAATACCTTTCTCCTAAGTTTCTTATGAGGATTAAATACTGAGTGAATGGAGTAAAGTGCTTACAACAGTGTTTGACACAGTAAGCACACATTACATTTTAGCTATCATTATATCTAACTACAATATCCAACACAGATATGGAGATGCACAATTATGTATGGAACTAAGACTAGTGACAAAATGAAATGCAATAGTTAATACTTCAATTTCATTTCAAGAAAAATTTTAAAATTCCTTTATCTAAAATTGATTATATAAAACACTGCTTGATGCCATAGTGGACACACCAAGATGAGACAGGATTACCTGCAATCCAAAGAATTTATAATCTATAGACAATTACACACATTGACATATTAGTTAACACTAGGTTACATTTATTGATGCTTACTCTGTATCAGTACAGTACAAAGTACTTTATGTATATATTAGCCTATTTACGTCTCATGACAACCTGGTGGGGGAAGGTCTACTGGTATGATCATCATCCCTGTCTGACAGTTGAGGAAATGTATACTTCCAGGAATTTTCCTCATAAACCCTAAATCATATAAATCCCCAATTCCTGCCAATTTAAGAATAATTACTAAACAGTATTACACTTTTTGCTTTTCATCTTTTAGCTCACAGCATTTCTGTCACCTGAAGTACCACTCCTCCCACTTTATCCGTTAAATTACTATCTGACTTTCAGAGGCTAACACAAATGTAATACCCTACACGAAGCCTTTGATGATGTTGAAATCAGAACTAGTCTCATCTCTGGGCCTTTCAATATGGTTTATAAAAAATAATGGTTTGATTTGGAGTTTCAATCTGGCGCTCCCTTCCATGTGCTTTGGGATCTTGGTCATATTATGCCACCTTTTTAAGCTTTGATTTTCTCATCTATAAATGGCAGTAATAATAATAGTAACATCTACCATATAAGGGAGGTATTATTTCCACTTATCAAATAAGAAAACTGAGGCCCAGAGAGGATAACTAACTTGCCCAAAGTCAGGTTAGCTTACTCTGGACCCAGATTTATGAACCCATTTCTAACTCCAACCCAAGCTCAGAATCATTCCACTGTACTACACTTTATTCCATTTACTTACTCCTCTCAGATATGAAAAATCCCCCAAACCCACAAAAAACCCATCCCCAAACAAAAGAGAAACAACTTAATGCCTCAAACAATAAAACATAAATATAAAATATATAGGGAAAGCCATATAAACTTATATAATTCCCTCCTTCCTCAGAATTCATTAATTTGGTCTATACTTTATGGAACTTTCTTCCTGCACTAAAATTAAAAAATCTGTAGCATTTCTAGATGAATATTTTGGAGAAAAGCAATATATGTAAGAATGTGCAATCTAGGGTGGTTAAAAGAACTAAGCATACCTGCAGTAAATTCTCCTCTTCACATAAATGTTTATCGACCTTCTTGTAGAGGTTGTCTAGACCTTTTTTCACTTCCTTTCCAGGATACTCTTTAATAACTTTACGAAGTTCTTGTTTGTTAAATGCAAGTTGATAGCTTACTTCTTCCTCTCTTATACCTTGTGCTACACGAGCTTCAACGCCTTCAAAGAAATGCTTTAAGGAAATGAAAAGAAATAATGGCTAAAAGCTGCTTTTATTTTCACTTAAATGTAAAAAAAAACAAAACTGATTATAATATGTATTCACTATGTAAAAACCAGGCAACGTGTAAAAACATAAATGATAAAAAACAATCACCTATTACACTACCACTCAGAGATAACCACTGTTAACATTTTAGATTCCTATCTAGGCTTCTTATGTGTGGGGTATATAAATCTATAAATATAAAAGCCTAAGCGGCCCTGGCCGGCTTGGCTCAGTGGATAGAGCGTCAGCCTGCAGACTGAAGGGTCCCAGGTTCGATTCCGGCCAAGGGCACATGCCTGGGTTGTAGGCTTGATCCCCAGTGGGGGGCGTGCGGGAGGCAGCCAATCCATGATACTCTCTCATCATTGATGTTTCTATCTCTCTCTCCTTCTCCCTTCCTCTCTGAAATCAATAAAGAAATATATATTTTTTAAAAAAGCCTAAGCGACCAAACAACCAAATGACTGGTTGACCGGTAGCTATGACATGCACTGACCACCAGGGGGCAGACACTCAACGCAGGAGCTACCCCCTGGTGGTCAGTGCACTCCCACAGTGGGAGTGCCACTCAGCTGACCGACAGGCGCCAGACCCTGGGCTCACGGCTGGCGATCACAGCTGTGGCAGCGTGAGCCTCTCCTGCCTCCGTGGCAATGCTACAGAGTGGTGGTGGCAGCAGGCGCAGCGGGGCTGGATTGAGTGGGACCAGCACGGCGCCTGGCCTGGGCTTGGGCTCCTTCCTGGCCGCCTGCCGCTTTGTGCAGTCCAACATCCCCCGAGGGACCCCGATTGCAATAAGGCGCAGGCCAGACTGAGGGACCCCCACCAGTGCACGAATCTGTGCACTGGGCCTCTAGTCTATATATATAAAAGCCTAACGGACTGAACAACCGTTCGACTGGTAGCTATGACACGCACTGACCACCAGGAAGCAGACGCTTCAACAAACAGGCATGGAAAAATGGAACAGATTAATGAATCTCAGAGGGGAGGGGGGAGGAGGGAGATGGAGAGAGATTAACCAAAGATCTTATATGCATACTAGAGGCCTGGTGCATGGATGCACCAGTGGGGTCCCTTGGCCTGGCCTGCGGGGATCGCGCCGAAACCGGCAGTCCGACATCCCCTGAGTATTCCTGGATTGCGAGAGGGCGCAGGCCAAGCTTAGGGACCCCACCGGCGCACAAATCCGTGCACTGGGCCTCTAGTGAGATTATAACTTTGTATGTTGTATTTTCCATTTAATATTTTATGATTCTTTTCCTCGAAGTATAAATTTTAATGTCTGCATTGTATTCCATCCAGTGACTGAACTACAGTTTATTTATTCATTCCTCCAGTATTGGATATTTAATATTTTTCACTTTTTTCAGTGTTGGCAAAATCTACTCAGATTTAAAACAATCTATTATAAATACAGTTGTCATAAATATCTTTTGTACATCAGTATTTACTCACGTTACTGATTACTTTCCGGCATAAATTTCTAGGACTATAATTCCTCAGTTGAGGAGTAAGTATACTTGTAAAAGTATTCTGAAGATTCTTCATATATACAAATTACTTCCAAGAAAAGTTCAATCAGTTTATATTTGTCAACAGTATATAGCAATCTTACCATATTACTATGAGCATTATCACAACTTAAAAAAATAGTTGTAATTTTGATGAGTGAAAGAAATTTATTTGTTGCTTTATTTCACAATATTTTGGCTACAAATGAAGTTAACTTGCTTTCATATGTTTAGTATGATTTCAGAATTGTTGCTCATTTATATATGGGAGTCTTAGTGCTTTCCTTATTTATTTTAAAAAGATCTTGTATATTAAATATACTCACTGCTGTATTGTTACAAATATTCTTTTTAGGCAGTCTTTTAAGTATATATGTACTTTTGTTTTTTTAATCCTCACCCAAGGATATGTTTACTAGTATTGATTTTTAAGAGAGAGAGAGAGAGAGAGAGAGAGAGAGAGAGAGAAACATGATAGATGTAAGAGAAATATGGATCGGTTGCCTCCTATACATGCCCTGATGGGATTGAAGCCAAAACCTTTTTGTGTATGGGGACAACTGAACCACCCGGGCAGGGTTATTATTATTTTTTTTAATATGTCATTTTATTGATTGGCATGCTTTTATTTGGCATTATACACTATGATTTAATACTGATAAACCAAATCCCCTCTTAATACTTTCCTCTAAAATTTTCTTAGCAATTATTATTTGTTTATTCTTAAGTTAATTTTTGATAATAATTTTTTGACAAGTCTATTCCTGAGGCTTTTTAAAATTTATTTCTACATAACATTTAACTGGTTATTATGACATAAGGAAATAAATTGTTTTTTTGATATATTTATTTTGAATCCTACCACTTTACCAGAGACCAATCATTTTAGCATATTATATACAGGTAATTATAATCTTGACTCTTTATCTTTTATTTATGCTTTAGGTATTACTGCATTGGCTGGAGCTTCCATAACAATGTTAAATTAATAAAGGCTCTAGCAATATTTCTGCTTTAATTTGATTTCAAAGGGAATGCTTCTAATATTATAGTTAAGTATCACATAGCTTTAGGTCTGAGACAGACCTTTTCCCCTAAAGCAGTGGTTCTCAACCTTCCTAATGCCACGACCCTTTAATACAGTTCCTCATGTTGTGGTGACCCCCAACCATAAAATTATTTTCGTTGCTACTTCATAACTGTAATTTGGCTACTGTTACGAATCGTAATGTAAATATCTGATATGCAGGATGTATTTAGGTGACCCCTGTGAAAGGGTCGTTCGACCCCCAAAGGGGTTGCGACCCACAGGTTGAGAACCGCTAATATCTGTCCTTAAGTTTCATAAGGTATTGATTCTGCATTTGGTTAAAGTTCTCTTGAATATTTCTTTGAATTGTTGACAACAGATGCATATTTTTTATTTTGCCTCTAATTTAAAGTTAAAAACTTATAAAAGATGACTAATCCCATTGTGGACAATGTTAGTTGGGGGTCCATTTCAGCTTATACAGTAATCTTAATGTCGTAGATAGTATTTACGACTAAGTGAAACGATGCATAATGAAACTAATTTTACCATAGGCTAATTACTACAAATAAGACTTAAGTTCCTGGCATCTCATCAACCTTAGAAAGAAACAACATTGAATGAAATTACCTTATTCAAGGACTTTCTGTACTATGTTGCAAAGTTTCCTAAAACCTTCATTTCTTAATTTTAATGACTGAACTTGCTGTAGGGAATGATTCAAGTCAGGAAAAGAAGGGAAAGGAAAAGGCAATGCACAAAATAATTTTTGGTCTTTCTTTTATCTTGATAAAATCTTGAAATCTTCATCTGAACTAGGGATAAAGGTTAGTTAAAACTTCAGGCAAGTTTATTTACTTTTAGTGTCTTCATTTGTAAAATACAGATAATACTATCTTACCCCACATCATTGTTTATAAGATTTAAAAGAAATGATGTATACAGAGCATCTAGCAGTGTTCTGGCAGCTTCAGTAACTGAGTCTCTCTTCTTTCCTTATCCTCCTGCATTCATACATGAGCAAATTTAGGATAAGTGTCTGTTGTATTTTTCATATGTAAACATATGTATATGTATGCAAAACCAGGAAAAAGATACTAAGTGAAAATATACTTACATTTAGTTTTTCAAGAGGCTGACCTAAAGAGTAAATGACATAAGACTGCAGGTGATCTGTGTATTTTTGTTTGGCTTCTTTTTTCTCAGCTTCTAGACATGAGATTTTCAAACGAGAAAGTGTTGCAAAAATATGGTGAAAGTTTTCCATCATAACTACATCTCTGGGGGTCTTCTGGCTTTCATTAGCTACTTTCTCCACTAAATAAAAACAGGAAAAAACCCAAAATATCCTGATATGAATATGACCATATTTAGCTATAAAAACATTTATGTGATGTTTTTCATTTGTAAGTTTAAGAAGTAAGCACATTTCTAGACTGAATAAAATATATTGCACTGAAGGATCTTCACATCCACCTAAACCTAATAAAAATATCATTCTAAAACAGTCCCATATATATTATTATGCAATAAAGGTGGCTTTTCAAATCTGTGGGGAAATGATGAGTTATTCAGAATGTGTTAGGACAACCTAACACATTTGGGTTACTATTTTACATCTTTCAGACAAATAAATTCTAAATTGCCCTAGTACTTCAAATGTAAAAATAAAAAAGTGAACATAATCATAAGAATTAAGGAGAAATAAAGCTAATCAAAAAATAATTTTGTGATGGTATGACCTTCCTAAGAATTCCCCAAAACTTAGAAGTCATAATGGGAAAAGTGGATAAGTTAGACATAAAATTTGAAAGCTCTTACACTGTAAAAAATATCATAAGCAAAATAAATGTATAGCCTGTTAATTTAATAAAGAATAAAAGAACTGATAATGCCTAGTAATCTTCATCATTGGCACAGATGTGACAGAAACTTTCACCAACTGCTAATGGCACTAAACTGGTATGATCTCTCTAAATGGCAATTTAGCAAAAGCTTTGAGATATATACAAATCTTTTGACCCTGCAATTCCATTTCTAGTAATTTACCCTAAGGAAATTATTGGACAAACACACTAAAATATATGCAAGAAAATAGAAAGAAACTAAATGCCTATTAATAGGTGATCTGGTGGTGATAAATACATGAAATACTATGTATTCGTCATAAATGAGTATGATTATCTATATTAACTAACAAAGAAAGACTTGGATTATAATCTAGCTGGCTCCAAAACAGTGAATAAGGTATGATACAATTTTTTATATTAGAGAACATACACATATAATATATGCACATTTATAAGAGGAAAAGAGACATGGAAAAGTTTATATGAAGGATAAAAATTAAATGGTATCTCTGCATGAGATTACATATTATCTGATTTTTAAAATTTGTCTTCTTATTTTGGCATTTGTGCAACGAGCATATGCTACTTCAAAATCAGACAAAGCAAAGCTACTTTGAACTGTAAAAGAAAAATATCAACCATACAAACATTGAATCATGTAATTTATCTATCCTCTTGGCCTACTTTTCTGCTGAAAATATGTTACATACAATTGGTGAAATGATCCTACCTCTTGTCAATTCCTGAATACATGCACTTAGATCATTTACTTCAAATTAAATGACACGTCACGCTATTTCTCTGTAATTTAATTGTGGGATCTGACAGAGGAAGACAGTGAATTATAGAAGTTTAGCATTAACCTACCTCATGTGACAGATATGAGAACTGAGGTCTACAGAAGTGAATTGATTTGCTTTAGGTCACACAGACATCATTGCCTATCATCTTCAGAAGACTTGCTAAAATGCATATGTAATCCGGGAGGTCATTTTTTGTGTTTAAAATGTGAATTCAGTTTTGCATAGTAATAAGCCCATATGAATTCTAAAATCTAAGTGCTTCCTGATGAATATGAATAAGTTTTATGTGCTGTTTGTTTTTCAAAGTTCAGAAATTTTTAATTTAGAATATGAAAAACAATGAACATTACGAGTTACCAGAAATAATAAAAACCAACCAAAAAATTCTTTAGAACATTAACAAAAGCTTACCGTTAACAAATACTCCTCTGATAAGTTTAGTATATGCTTTATCTAGATCTCCACGACGCTCAGCATTTTTGAAGATTGATTCTGCAAGCCCAGCAAATTCTTCAAATTCAGCAACAAATGGAAGAATTCCTACTTTACTCTTCTTTGAGATCTTTACTTCTTCCATTTGCCTTATTTGGTTACTCTAAAGTTAGGCAGAAAGCAAGGGAGAGAAATAGCTAAGCAACTTAAAACAAGGTAGTATAATCAAATGTACACATCATGGAGGAAGGATATAATTTAGTACCTAGAACAATTTGGATGCTTACCAATTAAAGATTAGTAAATAGGGATAAATAAGAAACTATTGCTATAGGTTAAAAAGTACATATATTCAGGAAAATAAAGTCGCCCTTGGGTATGTTCAGTGGTTAGAGCATTGACCCACACACCGAAGGGTTGTGGGTTAGATTCCCAGTAAAGGGCACATACCTGGGTTGCGCGTTAGATCCCTGTCCCTGGTCAGGGCACAGGTGGGAGGCAACCAATCAATGTGTCTCTCTCTCTGTTCCCCTCCCTCTCTCCCTTCCACTCTCTCTAAAAATCAATGGGAAAAATATCCCCAGGTGAGGATTAACAAAAGAAAATAAAGTCAAGGGGAAAAAAAATCCAGGTTATTAAAAGAAGATGTAATCAAGGCCTATGAACCTTAAGTTCTTTGTTCAAAGTAAAAACAACCAATAAACATTTTTATCATTTATGAAAGGTAGGTATAGGCAATTGCCCATTCTGGGGCACGGCTGATACCAGAGCACATACAGAATCTCTCCAGGTTTCTTCTAGTTGGTGCCCAAGTGGCCAAGTTCGAGGACCATAGCCATTTCCAGTTCTCATTAACTTAAAATTTCTGTTTGGATAGACAAGTTCTGTATTTTTGGGGTGTGAAAATAGAGAGGGAGAACAGGCATTTCTACTATGGATTTAGATTACAAAGTTAGTTTTCCATGTATGTACTTGCTACGTATTTTAAATTAGTTCAGGAAAATGCTTATGTATGGATGGTGACAAAGTGCAAAGGGATGTTGCATATAGACAGAATCTACACATTTGGGTTCATAAAGATCCATGGAATTCAATTATGGTTCTGTGTACTTCTCAGAGGATCTAAATCTATTCACAGTAAGAATACATTGCCAAATACTGTTGGACCATTTTCAACTTCTATATGAAATTCCATTGTGTTGAGATGTTGGGGGTATAACTAGAAAACCATATGACATGTGGATTAGAAAAGTAATGATTTAGGGTATAGGCATTAGTATAAGAAAATACTGTGATTACGGTCAACCGTTTCATATTATCTTTACTACTACTCTACTTCATAGTATTGATAACTGAAGAATAAAAATGGATGTAGAAGAGTCCAGTGTAAGATTCTAGGTACTGAAACCAGACTGTGAGGTATAAATACCAACTCCATCACTTTTTAACTGTTGATTTGGGGAAAGTAACATAACCACTCAGAGCATCTACCTTATGTGGGAGAGAGGACATAGTAAGCACTAATTTGTGAATGTTGGTCTATTGTTGTTAAGCTTTATGAAGATTTTTGTTCTGTGTGGCATTTAAATGCACATAATATAATTATAGCCTGAATACACTTGAACATTAATAGACAATGTTTTAAATGACAGCTGTCTTCTCTGGCTTTGTAACAGGCAGGAGAGATATTCATGATATATACCCACTTTTACATACCAAGTAATTTAATAAAAAAACTTGCTTTAGAATCTGACTCAGTCCAATTCATACCTACAAGCTTACCAAAACAGGAAAAAAATGAAGCTATTAATGATTTTTCCTTTCCTATTAGAAGGAGGAAAATGATGATTTCTGGAAGTTATTATAAGAACAATTCTTGAAATAGTGATATGATTATTTATTAAAGCTATCTATCTATATAAAACCCTAATATGCAAATAGACCAAACGGCAGAACAACGGAACCAGTCGCTATGACATGTGCTAACTACCAGGGGGCGTGCGTGGAACATGGTGGGTGTCGGCCACAGTGGGATGGTGGGGCAGGTGAGTGGAGGCGCCAGACCAAGGTGGGGGACCGGTTGCTGTCATCGGGGCGAGCCTCTGGTGGTTACTAAAAATTCTTTGCTCCAGCGCACCTGCTGCCAGCGCAGGAGCCGCCACTTGCTGCCAGCCCCAATCACCTCTTAGGGCTTCTCCATCTCCCCCAGCTCCTGAGGGGTGAATGGGGCTGGCAGCTGCCACTTGCACCCACTGCCGGTGATGGCCCTCCTCACACCTGCAGCCGGTGCCAGAGCCGCCACTCACACCTGCTTCTGGCGCCCAGCCGCTTGACGCAGTCAGTGGGTGTGAGCAATGGCTGCCAGCCCTGATCACCCCTGAGGGCTTCTCCACCGCCCCCTGCTCCTGAGGGGCAATCGGGGCAGCAGCTGCGGCTCGCAACCACTGCTGGTGCTGGCCCCAATCGTTCCACGCCTTCAGCGGGTGCGAGCGGGGCCGGCGCCATCAGCGCATGGGAGTGGCGGCAGCGGGAGAGGGGCTGCTGGCAGACAGGAGATTGGGGGCCGTGACAGGAGGGGCCGAATGGGGGTGCGGAGGATGGGCCGAGACCTGCCCCTGTGCCCACCACAGCCTTGCAGCCCAGTTCCTTTCAAGGTGCACGAATCTGTGCACTGGGCCCCTAGTTAAATATAAAATGAACAAAGTAAATAAACAATTAAAATGATCCAATTATTAATTTTCTCATTAGAATATGTTAGAAGAATAACAATAAATCCAAACGATAGTTTTAATTGTTTCATTAACCTTTGGTCACTAATCAGTTGACTGAGATTTCCGTTACCTAGTGGATCTCTTAAGCAGCTACAGTTTCCATGCCACCTACTTGCCAAGATTCAGTGTAGAAGAGAAGCTAACTGGCATGGTACCATCCAACTACCTCTGTTCATATACAATGCCTGTTTCAAGGCATTGGGGGTTTTGAACAGCAGATCCCCAAATGGAGAGCTGGAAATCTGTTAAATACATTTACCTATTTTTTTTGCAATGATTACAATCTAAGTTATTAAAAAAGAACTTACAATGCATTTGTCAAAGTTCCTTTTGACAGTCACCAAAACATTTCCCAATGTAGTGCTCAGAAAAGAAGCAGGGTCCACATTTTGTGCAGTCCACACATGATGACTCATTTTCACTAGCATGTAAAGGGAGTTAAAGCTATCAATTTTGTCGCCTAATGCAATTAGGTTATTCAGTTCTGGCTCAATGCAGCGAAATATTTTAGTCATCATTTGGCGGATCATATCTTTCCTGTTCAAAAAACATACAAAATGTAGCAAGTTGTTATAAGCTTCAGGTGTATTCATCTTTCACTTTAACCCACTGGGCATATAAAAAATGACTAAAATATTGTATTTTCATTAAAAATGTCCAAATATAATGAACTAAGTATTCTTCAGCAGTTTCCAATATAAAAATATTTTTTAAAGTTAAGTTTTATCACTCATTTTATAACTGTCATTTGTAAAGCTGGGATCCTGAAATGTGCTCTGTGATTTCCAAGAAATACATGGCAATTCAAATGCTATTTCCTACCAGCAAACATCAAAATTGATTGCATTTTTTGTACTAGAGCAAAGAGCCATAGAGTCATACAATAGGACAGGTTTTAATTCAGTAAGATGTTTAATAAGACACTGGGCACACCTGTCAGTGCTGAGTGCTGTCAGGTTACTGAGTCATCTGGACGCCTCATTGAGCAGCACTCCTCTATGTTAAATTTAAAGTTTATTTTTTTTTCCAAAATAACAATAGATAGTAACCAACACATACTCAGATGAAACGGGCAATGGTGTGCCAGAATTATGTTGCCTTGATGACGTTCCTCCATCGAGATCATCTGCTTCAGTCTGCAAAAATTATTCAGGTACTTTATATAATAAAAGACCAACAATTTGACTAGTTTAGATAGCAAAAGCCTGCTCAGTCTTAAAATTCCTAGGAGAGAATACATTATGAAAAATAATGATTTTTAAAGATAGCATCACTGACAGAACTATATAATTTAGTATGCTACTTAAGAATGATCATGAAGTGCTTTGTTCTTACATTTTATCTGAGAATTATAGGGAAAAGTTGTGTTTACGTGCACATGAGGGGAAAGTGGGAAGACAGAGATACAGGAGATGGAGAGGGGAGGTTGGAATGAGTGGGCAGCTCAACGAAAAACAGAAAACATCCAGAAACAACTTGCAATAGAGAACTAAAAATTAATCTCATAAGTCATTCTAATAGAACTTTGGCATTTAAAACAGCTATCAAAAATTCTTATAGAAGTTAAGAAGTAAGCAAATTTACAACTACCACTTGCAACAACAAATTCCCACCCATTTGATATAATTTCTCATTCATTTTATGACTGCTTTTAATAGGCTGGTTCTTTAAGATGACCTTAATTTTAAAATCACGTTGCATTGTGCTTTTAAGTTCCTCAAAATATTCTAGCAACTATCTCATTTCATTTTCTTAAATTTTTGCCACCCGAGAGGCATGCTGAACAGGCATTATAATATCCATTGAACAGATGAGAGATGAGGAAATTGGGGATTAAATAATTGGTTTAAGGTCTTATAGCTAGTTAATAACAAAGTCACAGGAAAAAAAATCAGATTTGAAGCCTCACCTTTCTTTTCCCCCTTCCCCCCCACCCCCATGGTATATATACTCAAACACCAAACATTTTTTAAAATTTTTCTTGATGACTGCTAAAATCGCTTTTCAAAATGTTTTTTGAAAAGTAAACTCAGATATTTTATTCCCTCAATAACTTAGATAATGTTTAGGCTTAAGACAGTCTGGAGTATTAAATTACATGAATGAATTATCACTGTTTTTATTGTCTTGTGGTATGACAAAAATTATTTTAAAAGTCCTGATATCATAAATCCCTTCTTTTTCTGTTCTAATATTGAAACTGTGACAACATATTAATTAAGCTAATTATATTACAGATCATGTACTAGTATACTAGCCAATAAATAAACATAAGCCGTACCACAGTTCCAGGCATACTTTGATGTTGCTGTAGTTTGAAAAATTTACTTATGAAGTCCTGTTCTGCTAGACACAGGGGCTCCAGTTCACTGAGTACCTGTTCAAAGATCTGAAGAAAACTAAAATGAAAGATCTGCACCAAATACTTAAAATAACATTACACATTTAATTTTCTGCAGGGATCATAAATGCTTTATCCATAATCTCAATAGAATCCCCAAAACAAACTGTTCCAAGACTGACAGGACAATGCAGTATATCAAGGCATAGCAGAGCCAAAACATACCTAAAATGAAACTCACAATAACTATTCACTTGAAATCGGAAAAGAGGAACACAGAGGCAAACTTTTAAAGCTTATTTAATGCACTGCAGAGAACAGTTCTGCTCCATAAAAGCTGCTATTTCCTCTTTACCTTGTAGTTGCTCAAAGAACTTAAGAATTTAAGATGCAAGCATTTTATGATTTATAACAAAATTTAATAAAGCTATAATGTAATTTAATTGATGGTTCACAATTTAGTGGCCATTTGACTAGTATTTTTTTTTTTTTTTCAGAACCAGAACAGGAAAGTAAGACATGGTTAACCAAATCTTTGAACACACTTAAAGCAGTAACAGTTAGAAAACCAGTATTAGTGGTTAAGCAGTACCTGCTATTTTTATTTTACCTTATCAAATTTGGTTCTATCCGCAACATCGAGATCAGAAGTAGACATGTTTCCCATATCCAACAAGGAAGATGACTGAGATCTGCGATTCCCTGAACTCTGAACACTGAGTTTATTTAGACTAGAAGTAGATCCAGTTAATTTCCCAGAACTTCCATGAAGACCTAAGAAATAATAAAACTTTGAAAGTTGTGACCTTCATGAATAAAGACCCACAGCATAAATCAGGGCTATCTGCCTGTTTTGGTTTTTGAGGGCTCATATTAGGATACAAGACTACCACATGGACAGGTTGTGGAGTGTCCTTCTCTTTCATTAACGTTTGTGACCTATTCCTGAGCATATTGTAAAGAGTAGTGAAACTACATAGATCTATAGGAGTAAAAGACCATAAAGATCCCTAAATCTATGTCCTTCTCAGTGTCATCATAAACGTAAAGTTGTCTGATGATATCTCTAGACTAAAGTAGATGAGGATTTATTTCTTTCCCATTCAAAAGACATGAATATGATGGTCACTGACTCCCCGCCCCCCCAAGTGTACTAGCTTAACATGACTGTTATATTTCTGAGGAAAACTGCCATATCCCGCCCAGCCAGTATGGCTTAGTGGTTGAGCACTGACCTATGAACCAGGAGGTCACAGTTCTATTCCTGGTCAGGGCACATGCCTGGGTTGCAGGCTGGATCCCCAATGTGGGGCGTGCAAGAGGCAGCCGATCAATGATTCTCTCTCATCACTGATTTTTCTATCTCCCTCCCCTCCCCCTTCCTCTCTGAAATAAAAAATATATATATTAAAAAAAAAAGAAAACTGCCATATCCCAATATTACCCTCCTCCAAGTTAAATCAACATATTAGGCTGTACCACATGAACTGACAATACTCGATCATTCTTGCCCTACAAAAAAGTCAATTATATATAATTCAACTTAATACATTCCTGAACCCAGAAACTCTGCATTTACATTAAATGAACTGATTAACTACAGTTCTTTAAAAACAAGGAGAAAAAAAAAATCCTAAAAACCTGTTGTATTTAAAATACAACTAAAATATAATACATCATTAACAATATAAATATGGGACATCTGGGTTTAAGTATAAACATAGGTATCCATCATTGCCATGAAGAAAAATTATAACAATATGGCTGGACAATATCTTACATACAGCAAAGAATTAAAGGATTCCATTTTTATAAGAAAACATGATACTGTCATTCAGAATTAAATATAAATACATTTTAAAATTATTCTTGAGTAACTCTCAGTGAACCTCTATTATTTACTAATGGTCAGATGAGACAAATAAAGATACAGTAAGGACAATTAAAGACAAATTTTGGTTTAATTATGCAAAATCTGACCACATGTAAAAGAATTTTTATAGTTTCTAACCACAGCCTGAAAACAGAAATATAATCGTTAAACCTTTTTATAAATTTCTGATTACACACCATTTATTTTCAACTATATTAGATATTCCTTTGATGTAGCCACATCACTACCATCATGTTGGTTTTCTTTCATCAATGTCTAGCAATAACTCAGAGCAATCAATAGTTTAGGTGTAACTTCTTTCAAGACAAATAACTAATTTCTAAACATTAAACAAACATGCATTGAGAATACCTACTAACACACTCAGCATACTCACTCTCTGTTTCCTGTTTGACAGCACTTTCTTTTCGAGGAAGTGTAGCTGTGATGGATTAGGTTGCAAGCATCAAAGACAAAGACAAGTTAATAAACTGCAATTTGCACAAACCATGCACAAGAGGAAGTTAAGCTTTAGTTTAAAAGACACATGCAGAGAACCATGAGCATCAAGTAACAAAAGGTGCAACGTATATTTAGTTGGCCAGCTACTGTTGGAAAAATTAGGAAAGAAAATACTTGTCTTTTCATGTATTATTTTTACTCTAATATTCAGATAAAACTATCTATATTTGTCAATCACCCCATACTTTTAAGTGATTGTTTTAAGTTTATATACTTAAATTTAAAAGACTATATTTGCAAGTTTTGGTTTCTGAAGAAAAAATATGGTTTAAGTAAATAATTTAATATAGTGGAAATTTATTAAAATGAAGCTATAGATTTAGACATTAAATGCACCAACAATTTCAGATTCCCTGAAGCTCCTGAAAGGAATCTCCACTGTACTAAATAATTTTATATTACATCTGATAAAAAATGATATGACTGGGGTTTGAAAACCATTTCAAAATATCAAGCTGCACTACTTAGTAATTGGCCTTGTGAACACCTAGAATGAAAGGTTTATATAAAAATACTACTTCTCAGGAGAAGTGAGGATGGAAGGGTAAAGCTAATGGAATAGGTTTAATAAAGGAATTTTAAACTTTTAAGGATCATTTGGTTTTATTCTAAAACTTCTGTGTATATAATATTTATTAGATGAATTACAGAGATCATCTTGTGAAACATTCTAAACTCAAATTAGAAGTAGATATGAAAAGCAAAGAAAGAAATTACAGAATGAAACAGAAAATTAAAGAACATAATCTAGAAATATTTTAAAAACAAAAAATGTCAACTGTCACTGCCAAACTTCAAGGCAAAAGCCCAAGTATAAGCTACTAACTTGTCACACCAGCGACATGTATGTCTTCCCAGCCTTGGCTTCCTGAAGCTCAAAGGAGTATGAAACAGTAAGGCTGGACATTAAAGTGGCAAGCAAGGGTCATGCTAGAGCTACTAGCTAGCCAACCTGAACAATACCCCTGGTGTCCTTATGGTGTCACTATACTAAGTCATCAGTTCCAAATCAAGGCCTACTACTTCATATACTTTATTTTTAAGTAGCCAATAAAGAATACAGAATTACTAGTAGTGCCTATTAACTATAATTTGGGGCACAAAACAAGTCCATATTATTTATCAGAAACAAGCAAAATCTTCAGGTAAACTTTTAAATATATTTAAATAATTCCTTCTAGACTATAAACATCATGGGGTAGGATCTTTGCTTATGCTGCTTTCTCAGAACGCAGCAGTGCTTATTATATAATAGGCAATCAATAAATACTTATTGAATTTCTAGCCATCGTGAATCCAGTCTTGTATTCAAGACTTCCTTTGAAATCAACAAGATTTCTTAGTTTAGTGGAGAAACACAGAATGAAAAAATGATTTTGGCATACCATTTTAAAGATCTGGGAATATTAAAATAAATATGAGAGAGGCAGTAACCATATAAATACATATGTTAATGAACTAAAATAATGTGTGTGTGTGTGTTATCTTAGCTATAGAAAGAAAAAACTGGTGATTTTAAAAAGAAATAATAAATTTCATCTCCCTGCCATTTCATTAAGCACAGTTGTAGAATATACTAAAATATCAATCTTGGGGAGAAAATTCCATCTCTCTGAGGATGTCAAAATAAACCTATTAATCAAAAAGGGCAATGACTTACATAAAGACCTTATAACAAAGAAGAGATTCTTTACTGGCATTTTAACCTAATTTTGAATTATTTGAACTAAGTAGATGTTAAAGATCTGAGTCCAGACTGGTTCAAAAACAGAGTACTCCCCTGAATCTCTATGACTATACTGACTACAGTTTACTTTTATAAAGTATATTCAATCTGCCTTTCATTCTTATTAGCATCTATGACCCAGCATTTTCAGAGCAAATAAAAAAGAACTCATTTAAATATTATTTATTATTGCCAATTTTGACTCATTAAAAAGTCATCGTTCTAAAATTTCAAGTTTTTATCTTAATTATAATTACTATTAAAATTCATTTAAACATAATTTGAATAATTGAAAAGATATCTTTAAAAAATGTTACATTCTACCTTAGAACTTAAGTCATTTGTATTTAACTTGAAATTTATGTTTAAATGCTGAATAACAAGTTAGTTCTTCAAGATGGACCAAACTATTTTTATCCTCTGAATTCTGTTTGTTTAGTGTTTTCTTGTTATAACTGGTATCAAAATAACTGAAATTATGTAACTTTATAGTACCATCAACCTCCAGAAAGTACTCCCCATTCCTTATTATTTAATAGATTCATTGAAGAGATGTAATTTTAATTTTTAAAACTATAAAAGTGCCTTCTACATGTGTATTATGTTAATATAAAAATATTTTCAACAAAATAATTTAGGAACTTTTCAAGGGGTAAGAAATGAAAAAATTTAGGTCTCAGGTTAATGCAGTGGTCGGCAAACTGCGGCCCCTTGAGTGTGGCTCTTCCACAAAATACCACATGCGGGCGCACACGTACAGTGCGATTGAAACTTCGTGGCCACACTCAAGGGGCCAAAGAGCCGCATGTGGCTCGCGAGCCTCAGTTTGCCGACCACTGGGTTAATGCAATGATAACATTAAGATACTATGGTACTTGGCCCTGGCTGGGGGGCTCAGTTGGCTGGAGCTTCGTCCCGTACACCAAAAGATTGTGGGTCCAACTCTTGGTCAGGGCACACATACCTATATTTCAGGTTCAATCCCCAGTTGGGGCATGTGTGGGAGGCAATTGATAGATGTTTGTCTCTCACATCAATATTTCTCTCTCTCTCTCTCTCTTACACCCTCTCCCCCTACCTCTCTCTCTCTCAAATCAATAAAAACATATCTTTGGGTAAAGATTTTAAAAATATATATTATTGTACTTGATTTAAATTATATTTATATTATGTCATTTATCTTAGTGTGAATCTTAGGCTTGATAATCAATTGTGATACTGGGATTAATGGCCTTCTCAGGAGCTAATTTTAAAAAGATTTCCCTTTTAACTTCAGTTTTAATATACTGCAGAAGAGTACTCTCAAAATAAAATGATTCACTAACAAGTGGTGACAGATATACTAAATGAAAACATTAAACATGTAACTACATTAATATTGTGTTTACTTAAAAAAAAGCATAACATATTCACAGTGAAACATTAACAAGAATATAAACACACTGCTGTTTAATAACAATTAACCTTTAGGATGAGTTAGCATTTCTGTTTCCAAAAGCCTATTGTCCCAAGATTCTCATCAGTTTCTTTACCGAAGTGTCACATATTTGTACACAGATTCAAACCATTTCAAAAGTCTGGACTACTAGATTCAATATATTAGTGTTGTATTAAAAACAAACAAACAAACCATCCAGTGATTTACAAAATAATTACCCATTAAAGACAGTCTTCTCTGTCCTAAAGAAAAGAATGGAAAGATGAACTATCAATTTCAGTCCTGTTTCCCGATTACTGAAGTTGCTTAGGGGATAGGCTCCTTTAAACAAGCAAATGCTAAACTCATTTTTCTAAAGGGAGCTACGCAGACACACTGAGGAGTACACATTGTAGCCACTTAAGGCTAGGTTTTGACTTCATAGGCACAGAACTCCATCCAAAAAGAACCCCAGAGATGGGTACATGCAACAGCAGAATGTGGCCTTGGCAAATCACATTCCTCACAACTTGATACTTTCACTGGTTATCTTTTCAAATCATGTTTTGTTTTGTTTTTGTTCATTTAACATATTTAGAAGCAACAACAACAACAACAACAAACAGGCTTCAAAAATACATCTTGGAAAAATAAGGTATAACCACAGAAGAAATTTTGGTGACATATTTATAGCCTGTTGGCAGGAGATAAAACACTTACAAACTTTCTTTTTGATGCAAAATAGCCAGTGAGAAGTAAGAAGCCAGGAATCACTTTCATTTCCCTGTGGAGAGCAATGACTTAAGACAACAGTGATTTGCCCACTACTGTTAAATAAAAGTCTTTTAGGAACTCTCAACATGTGTCTCTTAGTCTAATACTTTCTCTACCAGACTAGACTGTACTTCGTTTTCTGGTCAACTGCTTTTCCTATGAATATGTACTTTATAGCATACTGCAGAATTCTCACATAGTGCAGAATTTTAATTAGTAAAAAACCATTTGCAGATACAAATATTTCTTCTATGAAATACCTATAAGGCAAACCAAATGTATCAGACTTACTCTTTCATTAATTCTACTGCATCTTCTTTCTCCTTGCTTAAAAAGTCTTAGAATTAGACCATTTAAATAAAATAAAACCATTTTTAATAGAATAGAAATCAATGAACTGAAGTGCCTAAGCTTACCAAACTTCTTGCTTTCTTTAGTTGTGCCAGTCATCTTGATCTTTGCAACTTCAAAGAAATCTTTAATTTCTCTCTCATACAGTCGTGATAAATAATCCATGTAATTCTGAAATAAAAGTAACATGTACTTATTAATAAAACAAATAAAATAATTTCCATTTTGAATCCCCCTAAATCCTTCATGCTTATTTTAAATTTTGTGATCTAAAACTTTGATGCAGTTCACAGGATAAAAAAAGTAGGCTATTTCCTGTCTTTAAAAAAATATTGAACATTAACAACTTATAAAAATATGAAGTGGGACATAATCACATTTTCATCTTTATATGTTAACTTTCACATTTTAATATGGTTGCAATCATACTGTATAGGACACTTGAGTCAGAAGAGTCATGCTTCTCCAGTCTCACACCTTAATGACTGCAAAATATTATAGTTGGTTGATGTGCTACTACTTAGTAAACCAATCCCCTAACACACATCACTTTAAGTGGTTTCAATATTTTGCTATGATAGACAATGTTACAATTAGCTTTTTATCTCCAATGAGTTCTTCCCTTGGAATAATTTCCTAAGGGTGGAATTACAGGGCCAAACAGTATGGGAACCTTTATAACTCTTCCTCCATGCTGCCATGTTGCTTTAAAAATGATTATACCAACGGACAGAGTCAATGGCAACGAAGGAGTATATTCAGTTTCATTGTGCCCTGTCAGCTGGGGTTATTTTCAATAAGAATTTAATTAGTTTTCATAATTAAATAATTTATTTTTATAGATAAATTTGATTTATGTAGCTCAAATGAAAACACCTATTACTTAGTACACACACTCATTTCTTCATCATATTTGCCTATCATCACATACCCTCATGAAGGATATTTCAACAGTGGGAGGCCATGTATTTTTCCAACTCCTAAGTTAAATGCCATACACAAAGTTTGACTAAATTTAAATAAAACCATAGCAGAAAAATTGTACATATTCTTTTAACTTTATTGTGGAATTAAGTTTCAACTTCCTTTATTATTTCAAATGAATATATCCAGTTTTACAACAGGTTTACCTAGCTTTAAATATCAGGTGCACCTTTCAAAAGGTATATTATGTAAATATTTGTATACCGATTCATAGTTCACTACTGATTTTCTTAGATATTTTATAGATATATCCTTATAAAATAGTATTTGGATGAAACATAATATAAATACTATTGTTGTTTTTTTCAATTCATAGATCATATTACTCTCATAAGAAAAGTTAAACGGGCAATTCTTTTCCTTGATCTTTGCATAACTTTAAAAGTAAATATAAGTGAAAATATACCCCAAAATTAATTCCTATTGGGCTTTTTCAATGTGTCATTTTTCAAGTTTAAATTCTGATAAAAATATTGATCACTGCAAATCAGTAAACGACTGACAAATGGGAAGGTAGCTTTGCATTATTAGTAAAATCTTCATTTTCTACTGAAAAGTCAATATGAGAGACTACATTCTGATGCTTAAATTGTTTAAAGTGCACATTACTATCCAAGCAATTTAAATGGTTTCAAATAGCTATTTGTAATCTAGAAAACAGTGACTTCAGCAGACTATTGCAAATCACCCCCTTTTTCAATGGGATGCAAATAACTGGATACATTTTTTCCCAGGTACTCAACAAAACTCACTGGTGGTCAAAGCCACAGACAAGTGTGACTATCAGTTAATTCATTCACTTACCAAATTCTGAAAGATGTATCTCACTGTGAGTATGTATTCCTTCTCTTAGCACCTTACAGCACCTAACTGAAATTAAACTATCATGAATTTAAATCTTACCTCAGACTACCTTTTCAATTTTATTTTGTGCTGACTGTAGTGTCCTCCATGTTTTACTTTTTCTTTAAACAAAAGGAAGATGTCTGAGTAATCTTCAAGACTGACTATCAACCTCAGGAAGTTAATTAGGAGAGGAAAGCTCATTTTCTACCCAAGCATGGACGGACCATCTCTATTAATTGCCCTACATGCAAAACCAGAGTCACAGATAGAGGTTGTAGTCTTGGGAGGAAGAAATCTGGGCAGTTGAGCTCATTACGTGATCAAGACACCCCTATTTTCCACAGGCTCTAATTGTATATATCAAAAGTCAGGGCTTTTCTTAGATTCAGCCAAAGTAGAGCTGAGGCAGTACTTAGTGATTCTTATCCCTTAAGAATATGAAACAGGCCTTTCCTCTTCCCATCAAAAATTGTGAGCTGTGTACACCAAACCAAGTGCAAATATTATCTGGGGTTATTTATTTTTCTTAGTAAAGAAACATTGGTTTGTATGTTTCCTTCCTTCTTTCCTTCTTCCATTCTTTCCTTCCTTCTTCCTTTTAAATAAAATACCTGCTTTTGACAACACTTCAGCAACCAAATTAGATTATGAGGTAAAATTCACAGTCTGTCAAAAGTTCAAACCACAGGATCAAGTAACATTCTTGGGAAATTAGTCAATTTCATTAAAAACAAAACAAAACACCTCATTAATATTGTCAATCTAAAATATACTGTGAGCAGAGAAACATCCTATAAATCATCACTAGGTTGGCTACAGTCTTGTTTCTTCACTTTAAATTACATTCATGAATACTGCATTATATATAAAGATAGGGCAATAATACTCACTGAGAACACAATTAGGCAAAAAGCTTATTGATTACTTATTTGAATATTCACTAGGGGACAAAACACTTGTTGGCACAAAACTCTTAAGGAGATATAATAATGTTTAATTATTCAAAATATTAATCCTCCTAAAACTTCAAAAGGCAAAGAATTCCAGTAATGTAAATATTTTTCCTTAAGATAGCGCCAAATCAGAATTCTGTTGAATGAAAACAAAACAAAACAAATATATAACAGAACAGTAAAGTTGCATAATACTTAAAAGATCTATTCTGAAGAACAATAACAATATTAACTAAAATGGCTAGCCAGATAAGATACATGTAAACACCTTAGGATATATACATATATATGTTCTTTTATAAAAGAATTTTTAAATTTAAATTTAAAAATATTTTTACCAATGTTTATGTCCAATTTCTTATGATCAGATTAGAAAAAGATGGAGCCAGATTTGGGAAGACATATACAATAATGTCCTATTGCCAAATATGTTGATATCAATATGTTGATAGGAATGTACAATCTGTCTTTTTCTTACCATCACACTTCTCATGAATTTATACCTAACCCTTGCCTTCTTATGAAACATGAACCAATGATACTGGATAAGAAATGCAATAATTATTTTAGTAAATATAAGGATAAAATGGGTTCATGCAGAAACATTAATTACCTGAGAGAGAATAATCTTTACTTATGAAATATTCTGAAAGAAAGCCAACTAGGAAAAACTAGAAAAAAATTTTGCTAGCAAAACTAGTAAAAAATAAGGTTAATTTGCTTTCTAAGTTCTTTGTTAGAAAGTTTTTATTCACAAGCACATGGGTGGAGGAGAAAACCTTTACATTAACAATTCCAATATTCTCACTCTACAGAGACAAAAGATATCACTCTTTCCAATTCACAAACATCTCTGAATGTCATATTGTCCACATAATTAAATTATTAGTAGTTATTAAAATAGCTTATGTGTTACTTGGATTTTTTGTTTTTAAACTTCAAATTCGTAAAAACTTACACATAAAATATTCTAAATGTTTCTCAGAGTACTGCAGAATTCTAAATGAACTGTTCTGATATGTAATATAGAAATATAGATATTTAAATATTTGCATTAGATAACAATTGTTTACCTCCCTAATGACAAGGTCAATTCCAATACGAAAGGTCGCAGCATAAATGCCAACAAAGTATTGTACCTATGGCCTCCTTCTACAATGGCAATTTATTAAATCTAAGTCAGATCATGTTGTTCCACTGCTCAAAGGCCACCAACACCCTCTTCCCCCAAAATCCCTCACAGTAAAAGCCAATTTCTTATAATGGTGCATAGTCCCTTCCAATTTGCCCTGCCCCACCCTGCCTTATCTCTCCGACCTGCCCCTTCTAAGGCCCTGTCCCGTTTGCTGTGTTCCACCTACTGGCCTCCTTACTGCTCAAGTGCACTGGCAGGCTCCTTAGGGCACTCGCACTGAGGGGAAAGTTTCCCCCAGTAACTCCCACTGCTCATGCCTGCTTATATATCAACTAGAGGCCAGGTGCACAAAAATTTGTG
>NW_005369442.1:2462181-2482373 GCF_000412655.1 Myotis brandtii | reverse complement strand
GGGAAGCTTGGCTTCCTCCATCATTGGGGCAACCAAGCCTCCTGCTTGCTCCAGCTCCGTGGCTGCTGGCCGCCATCTTGGTTGGGTTAATTTGCATACAGTTGCTCTGATTGGCTGGTGGGTGTGGCTTAAGGCGTAGTGAAGGTACGGTCAATTTGCATGTTTGTGTTTTATTAGTGTAGATCTGCTCAAATGTCCCCTTCTCATGACACCTTCTCTGACCATCGATTTGAAACTGTAACCTTCCCCCACTCCTGGCACTCCCTGCTTCATTTTTCCCTAGAGCACTCACCAGCACCTTTTAACATGCTATATACGATCGCGCTCCTCCTGTCTTTCGCCAAAAGTGCCGGGAGCACTATCATGCTCCTCCTGCAGCGTCACTATGAGATGCTAGTAGTTCACTCTTTATGTGGGAAAAAAAATTTAAAAACCTTAACTCAAAATGCCTTGGCAATTTTAGCATAGTTCCTAGGATATTGGTTGGCACTCAAAGGGATAATTGACATTTCTGTCAGTCCTTCTCCATCAGAATGTGCACTCTCAAATGGCAAGCATTTGCCTGCTTCCTTCAGTGCTGCATCTCTAGTTCTTAGAACAGTGTTAGTTTATATATAACAGGTGCTCAGTTCATTTGCTGAATGAACATGAGTGAACGACTCTCATCTTCCCCAAAGGCTGACCTTCAGTGAGATATACCATTGCCTTTAATCTCTAAGCCTAGCAATTTGGCATCATCCTGCCCCTCCTGTCTCTAGAGTCTCTCTTTTGGTTTATATTCTCTCTCTATTCCTACCACCATCTTCCTGGCTCAAGATTTCATTTCAATTTCTGCTTCAGTCAGGCTTGCCTCCTCACTGTCCTGGGAAAGGGACATTTTCTCAGCTTTGTCCAGACATCTTGCTCCTCACCCCTGGAATGCCCTTCCTCTTATTTCTGGCTTATTTAATCCCACTCATTATTTAAAACTCAATTCAAGTCCAATGTCTTTCATAAGGTTTCCCCCCATAGTTTCATGTCATAGATTTCCCTTCTCTAAGCTGTCATATATTCAAACTCATTTCCAGTTTTGAACTTAATATTTTGCTAATTGTTTTCAGTGTAGTTGCTTTTCCTAGCCAGACTTAAAGCCCTTTAGAAGTAAACACCTGTTTGTTAGGCCTGGCATAGTGAAATGCTTAATAAACAGGTACTCTGCACCTGTTTGATAGAACAAATTATAAATTCTTTTTTTTTTTTTGATGTATAAAGCAAATGTTTTATTATTTATTAGCTGCCTGCTTCTAGAAAATAAAATGGGGCAACATACAATAAAAGAATGAGGCAAAATAAGACTTAAAACAAAGTCACAGCAGGAGTTCACTAATGTCCAACAAGTCCAGCTAGACTATTGCTCGTGATGGTGATTTAAATAGCAGGGAACTAACCCTCTGACAGGTAACCTTGCTTAAAGGAGTCAGAAGTGGAAAGAACTAGTAGATATAGTTTGGGGGGAAAAAACCCCAGGAGTGGAGCAAAATCAAGTCAGAAAAAAAAGAACAGGAAACAATTACAAATTGCAAAAATGGAATTGAGTACGTATGATAATCAATGGGTCCAGAGATGAGTAGGTATGAATAGAAGTCAGGACAAAAGGTGAGAGTAGGAGAGTCTCTAGACCACTATCAGGCAGGAAGCTGAGGGACTCCCTGTGCTTGCACTACATTCTGATTCATGGTGCGTGATGAGATTGTTTGGCCTAACAGCTTAAGTCAGCAAGCACCGCAAGAGGGGGTACATTGATAGAAAGTAAAGACTATGAGAAGCTACTGCAACTGAAGACAAGATTTGGATTTATCTGTGAGTTCCTCGTGATCAAGAAGAAGAAGGAAGTATGATAGATTCCAGAGAAGACCAAATTCTTGGAAGACAAAAAATAGGATCGAATTTTGGAGAAATCTAGCTTGATGTGTTTATCAGGAAGAGGAGAGACAACTAAAATAATTATTTCTATACTCCTGACCCAATAAACCGCCATTCAGACGTCCTCTCCCATTCTATAAGGCAAATAAGTAAACTATAGCTCATAAAGGGTGGCTATTAATGGCCGAGGAGAGCAAAGGGTCTTGTTGCAGGAGAGTTTCGCAGAGAAGTCTTACAACGAAGTCGTTAAAGTGATGTTGTAATTAGCCATTGTTAGCACAGGTATGAATGCCTTGTGTGTGTGCCAGCCCTGTCCACTCCAGGTCTCCGGCAGGGGAGTGAAAACACTGTCTGCTTGCAATGCTGAGGTCCAGCCCCAGCAGGTCCAGGGGTTCCCATAGGTGTGGACGGAGTCGGCGAAGAATGAAGGACACGGAGACAGCGTTCAGTTGATCAGCATAGTTGGTTCTCCAGCCAGGTTCTGTCCAAATTATAAATTCTTAAAGGGTGAATGCCTCACTCACACATCTTCATGCTCTCCAGTTTCTATATTGCACATGAAAAACTCAGGAAATAATTATAGCATTTAACTAAATTGAATGATGCCTCAGACTACATATAGTATGGTCTAATACTGTATTATACTGAAATTTAAAATTTAACTCTTCTTTATCTAAGTAAATAAAATAAATGTTTTCCCTCACTAATGAGCACTCAGAAACTCAATTATTTTCTGCTTTGCTAAGAATGTACTGGAGTATTTCAATGTCACTTGGGGAACTGAATACATAACCTCTAATTCTAAAAGATTATGCTCTATACTCAGTGATGTCAAATTGATCAAATCCATACCTTTGTCAGTCCCTCATATTTTCCGTAATCTGTACTCTTCAGCCACTCCATCAGCTTGGCATATCGGAGCAAGTCTCTATGAAATGGATGATGATTGGGTAAAGTCAGTTCAATAGAGTGTTGAGCAAGAGTTGAACTCTGATCATGACCCTAGAGTGAGTGGAGTAAATAAATAAATAAATAAATATCATTGACAGTATAAAGAAACACTGTTGTAACTGAAAATTCTAAACAATGACCAAATGTGGATAAGCAAATCCAACAGAACACAGAAAAATAAAAACTGAGTACTTACTTTCTTCTTTTACCGTCCTGTGTATACCAACCGAACACCACCACCATAAAATAATCATAAACACTCAAGAATGGCACTTTGATAAATCAACTACTCATTTCATCTTCTAAAGGAGTTGAAAATTAATGTGTTCATGAAGCTTATCTCTCCCATATCATTTTACAATTTACTAAGCAAATAAACATCATGATACAAACTATTAAGAAACACACCAAATAAGGAAGTAATTTAAAACAAATTATCTACATACGTGGTATTTCCATTAGAGCCTACAATGTTTAATAGAACAGATAAAAACATATGGTATATAGAATTTTAGAACTAAGAAAGACTATAGGTGATTATATCCTGGGCTTTCCAGGATAACCACTAATGATAATAGAATTTTAATTTTTCTATTAATTTGTTAAATAAGTAACTATACTATTTCATTTTTAAACCTTGATAAGACTTTTATATAAGTAAATTTATAAGTTATCAAACTGCCTTAGACAGATGATGTATCCTGACTTTTGTTTTAGAAAATATAGACCTGGTAGAAAATCTAATCCAATAACCTTATTTCCTAGAAGAACAAATTGAAACTCAGAGGTAAGTCATGTGCTCAGGTTACATAGAAGGAAAGCTAGAACTGGAATCTCAGACATGTGAGTTGCACTTCTATTTCCTTTTAAAAACATGTCTAACAAAATAATTTTAACTAGACTCAAAAATTCTAACTACCTACTAGTATCTAAAAAATAAAACAATGAAAATCTTCCCAGGTCCCTTTTGAAACAATCGAGCTCTCTTCTCTACTTGGTCAGTATTTGTCATGGAACTCAAAGTCAGTGTCTAAGCGATGGGGAGTTGGAAGATTAACAGGAGATTCCCTTGAAAACACAAGTTCCCAAGAATAAGGGAAAAAAAGGACAGATGTATTTTAAGTCATTCTGACTCAATCTGATTTGCCTAGATAGTCAGAAGTTTTTTGTTAGCATTTTGTGAAAACTGTATTAAAATTACACAGACTGTTGGAATTTTGGGGTTGGTTAACTCATTTCCTGGTGAAGTTACCTAAAGCTAACCAATGTGTACTCTACTAGCTGACATACATTAGCTTATAAACACCTTGAATTTAAAGAATTTATTTTTTTTAATTTGAGAGATTTCTTTCTTCTAATTTATATTGTTTATTACATACACAAAATAAAAATGTAGTAGTTGCAGATTTTTGAAAACAATTTCTTTTAAATACAGAGTATCCAGAAAGAAAAATTCCTGGCCTAGGGAATAAAGAGTTCTTTAGTAATTGAAGAGTATCTTTACAGTAAGAAAGATGGAAGTATCAGACACTTCTTTTTCAACATAATTTCTCATTGCTCCAGAATATGTTTAAAGTGATGATTCCTATATTTTGCTATAAAAACATTATGTGCTTGATTACAGGGTCCTGCTCTAGCCCCTGCTGGAGTGGTTATATAATATACAGTATATGCACTGTATCAGTTTTCTAAAATCTGAACAATCCTAAAAACACAGAGGACATCAGAGGTTTGGATAAGGGAGCATAGACCTGTGTGAATGTTCTTTTCTGAATGGCTGAGTGAATATGAAACGATCACAACCTCCAAAGAATCATCCAGCACTAAGAGCTTAACAGTTGAAAAATGAAACTATTCTATATATTTGGAATGCCTTGGCACCTACATCTTTTCTGTGAAGTAAAGACTAACAGTAAATATGGACACAATAAAAGTTATTAAATAAAACATGCAGATATACCATTGGACTATATATTATACCTTTAATTATAGTTGCCAAAGGTCAGTATGAACATTACATTTCAGAAATATTTTCTCATGGCCACATGAGAATGATAATTGGGATTCCATTAAATCACAAGAATTAGATACTAAACATAGGTAGATATTATAATTTTAGGTCTAACGATGTCTCCAAATTGTGTGTCTTAATTAGTTACACTGATGAACGGGGAAGAATATTTGAAACTTGTTATAGCTTATAAATGTTTTCCAAATAGTCTGCCTTTATTAATAACAATATTAGATCTCTTTTTATTATCCAAAACAATTCTCCTCATTAATTTTTCTCAATGATTCCAGATTCAAAATTATTATGTTCTCCCACAACTATTTACTCAGACCACTACATTTTAAATTACATTATTTAATTTAATATCAGGAAAGCTCTTCAATTAAAAACCTTCTCTTCTCCTAAAAATGGGAAAATTAGTTATTAACATTTGTAGAGGATTTTACAGTTTCCAAAGCTGTCTCACATATTTTATTATTCAAAGCTTTCTCTTACAACCTTCTAAGATCACTATCACCTGAAAACCTCACTTCTAATATGAAGACCATCATTACCTTCACATCATTACTATTCAGATAAATTAAATATTAGTATTAACAAAAATATTTAATTTTAGAGAAAATAGTTCCAAATAACTTCAGAAAATAGGAAAATTACTTAAATTGTTTAACTAATCAATAACTTGATAACTATCACATCTAGAACTCTAATGTACAAAGAATTCTATTCTTTATATATTTTTTATATTAAAACATTGTTTAAAGTTTACTATAAATAAAAATAAAATAGTAACAGTGACAATTTATTAAATGCCTACTACCATGCTAAGTACTTTATATATAAAAATTGCAATCTTCATAATAATCTTGCAAAGTACTTTTTTACTCATTTAAAAAAAAGTAAACTCTATTAACATAATTTAAAAATAATTTATTAGGTTTTGTCCAAATTAATCTAAGACCAATACATTTTCTAAAACTTAGTGAATTATAAATTTTCTTTAGTGTACATATTAATAGGATTTATAAATAAATTAGCTAACATTGAACACTATGCTATACCAAAGCACTGTTCTAAGCGCTGAACATATAACAACATTAATCCTCATTACTAACTTAGAGGTAGATATTTTTACTACCCCCCATTATTCAGATAAGGCAGCTAAGGTGACACAAAGAGGTTAATGAACTTGTCAAAGGTCACCCAGCTAGGTCACCGAGCAGCATCAAGATTTTGAATCCAGGGTGTTTGGCTCTAGTGCACACTCAAATATTTTGCTATACTGACTAACCGAAATGATATGTCCATGTGAAATGTTAAAAAATTTTCAAGATTTTAAAACTCTATTTTATGTTATGTTTATTTTTCTTTTCTTTTAATTTTTTTTTTTTAACTTACTGATTGATATTAGAGAAAGAGAGAGGAAGGGAGGAGAGAGAAACATTGGTTTGTTGTTCCACTTATTTATGCATTCATTGGTTGCTCCTGTATGTGCCCTGACTGGGGATCGAACTAACAATCTGGGCATTTTGGGACGACACTACCTGGTCAGGGCTAGTTTTCTTTTCTTTTTAAAAATTGACTTTAGAGAGCGAGGAAGGGAGAGGGAGAGAGAGAAAGAGAAAGAAACATCGATCAGTTGCCTCCTGTATGCACGCTGACTGGGGATCAAACCTGAAACCCAGGCATGTGCCCTGACTGGGATGTGAACCTTTCAGTGTATGGGATAACACTCCACCCAACTGAGCTACACCAGCCAGCGCATATTTTTATTTTCTTAAAGAAAGAAGAAAATCTGAAAAAAGTTCCAACAAACATCATGAAAATTGATTTTAAATAATCATATTTCTTTTCTAACAGATCATCAACCAATATGCTTAAGGAAACAATTTTTGTGACATGAACTAAATACTTGTGGTCTGTTACCCAGGTTTTATTTTACTATATGATGTTTCTATAAATACACATCTGACTATCTAGAACCTCAGAAAATTCACTTTCAATTAAACCTCATTAGCACTTACATATATGTATACAGTGGGGCCTTGACTTAGGAGTTTAATTCGTTCCGTGATGGAGCTCGTAACTCAAATTACTCGTATGTCAAATCTTAAAGTGAATGAGTGAGACACATGATGCTGGGCTGATGTTGTGGCGTTCACTGTGATGTTCGCTGCGCCAACTAGCGGTGGGGTATCTGAAGCTGGCTCGTAACCTGAATTTTAGCAAGCAACTCACAGCAAAAAATCGGCCGAGAGACGGCTCGTATCTCGAAGAACTCGTTAGTCGGGACACTCGTAAGTCAAGGCCCCACTGTACTTTGTATATGTAGTTATACAATTAGCAATTTAATATACACATTGCTATAGAGCTTTAAGTACATTAACCTCCTTACAAGCATCTTGAGGCTGGGAGCTACTTCTTATTCTTACATATGGACTACATTATGTACGTAATAGGCACACAATGAAAATTGGACAAAGAAATGTACCATAATTAGGTAATCAAATTTTCCCAACTAGTTTGTCCCACAACCAGGAATAGAAATATCCAGGTTTCCCGACTCTTTTGCTAGTTGACCTGATGCACTGAATTCAACACATAGAAAATCTACTTTCTGTACTTGAGACATCCTCTTCCACCTTCTTCAGCATATCTGAGGGTATGGTAACATTGTGATTTTTAACATGCATCATTCACATGTAACAATACATGTTAGATTTTCAGAACTGCGAAGCATTCATTTTAAACAAGCCATTAGTTTATAAGGCAAAGAAGCAAAAAATAAATATTTGATTGTTATAACAAACAATTAAGGGTGCAGAAAGAACTATTGTTTATGAACTGGTATTTCCAATACCACTAACAAATGTGGATAACATCACTGTCATTTTTAAAAACTAAGGAATTGTGTGGTTATAGATATTACTGAAATCATCCTATAAGAAAAATGTGAATTAGTATTTCCTATGTGACTTCTAGATTTACTTTTTTTCTCAACACTTTTTATGTTAAGTGAAATGTTAAGAGAGTCTTTCCCGACTTCCCCCTCACATGCTTAGTTAGATCATCTTCTTTTATGCTCCCATATACTATTATCATAACATTTACCCTTCCTATCTATTTCCCTTCCCTAGACTGTCAGCTATTTGAGGGCAAGATCAGCTGCTCGTCTATCCCAAATAAATGTCTGGTATGAATTTCAATCACCTGGCAAATGATTTCTAAATAAATGAAGGAGTGAGTAAAAGAATGACAAGAAGAAAGGCCAAGAAGAATAAGATTAAATGCCTTTTTGGCCAAAATAAATTTTTACTATGGGACATTAAAAAATGGCTACAAATATGGTTAACAGGTAGCTTAAGTCAGCAAGTTATAATCTATAAAGATTCTGTGGCTGTTAAGTTTAGCAAACTTACAGAAAAATAAAAAGAATCAGAGAAGCTTGAGCCAAATTTGATGTACTCACAGGCACCGAAAGAAAGGAGGACCTATTATAGAGTTGAAGGAGAGCCTGAGTAAACTAATCAGAAATAAAATATATAGTAAATACAATTGAAAACAAAATAAGAATCCAATGTTTCAGACAGCATTTCTTAATGAACAAAATTTCCCACAATTCCTTTTCCCCAATAACCCTAATAACAGAGATAAAGAACATAAGAAACCTAGCTTACTATACCAGATATTAAAATGCCTTTTATCAAATCCCTCTAATGTACTCTAATATTAATATTATTGCCACAACCTTAATTATAACATTCTTTTCCATATAAAAATGTAGATAAATAATTTATGTGAGATTAAATCTACTGGGATTTACAATTGTGCTATAGTCATTTTTCTTATGTATATAAGTACACAGAGCCAATGAAACATTTCATACACTGAATCAAATCCTGGTTCTTATTTCAAAATATTGAAAAATAAAACAGGCCAAATAGTAAACATGTAACAAGTTTGGACTTAGTATCTTAATGGTATATGCAGTAAAAAAACATAGTTATTTATATGATTTCTAGAATCAGAGTTTAGTTAAAGGAATCAACAGAGGCAGTTGAGGTGCTAAATACATCTATGAGCAAATATGCACATAATGAAAAATCTTAAAATCAAATAAATGTGGGAAGAATATGCTGAGATCCCAAAGAAATACAATTTTTTTGTAGGGATTTAAATTTAAGGTAATATATGAACAACTACAAGAACATGCCAGTATTAACAATAAAATAAAATTACCTGTTGAACGAAAACATTGTTGAGGTGACTGGCCAGTCTCCGGGCAAAATGCTCTCGCAAATCACTGAAGCGCTGCTGCTGCTGTTTGACTGCCAGGAGCATGTCATGGCCTGAAATCAGATTATTTCTTGATTGCTTTCATGGGTAAAAAGATTTCCCTGATATTTCATGGGTATATTCATAAAAGTATCCATATTTCAGTTTTGAAGAACCCAAAGTTTTACTGGTTTGTTTGCTTTTTTTTTTTTAAAAAAAAAGGTAAGGGGAAAAACAGTATAGCACAGTAGTTCTCAAAGAGTGGTATTTCCTCAGCATCGTTAGAAATGTGGATTCTAAGGCCTCAGCCCAGCCATACTGAATCTAGGAGTGGGGGCTGGAAATCTGTATTTTAACCAGCCTTCTAGGTGATTCTGATGCCAAGTCAAGTTTTGGAATCACAGCCCTAGCAAAACCTTGTGCTCTCTGGTCTAACCAAAGCATCTACTTTGTGCCAGGTTCTGTGGACTGTACTGAAGAAAAATCATGGTGTTAACTTGGATCATTGATGGAAGGAACTGAAATGAAAAAGTTCTTAGTGCCAATAGAAATATGTTTGGAAATAAGTGAAACTTGTTTGAATAGTTAATCACGTAACCTTAAACCACTTGCCCCATGTATTTCTCGTCAAAAGTATTTTGCTAAGTTACAAACTAATCGCCGATCCTTGGTCACATTTACCATTTCCAATGAACACACCTGGTCGAAGAGCTACATTCATGCACTGCAGAAGGGCATCGGCGGCATTGGTGCAGGCCTCAATGCCTCTAGAAGAAGCAAGATCTCCTTCCTGAAGGGCCTTTATATGACCTTTGGCCAAGTCCATGTGGTTCTGGAATATATGTAAATATAACATTGGCACTTGCAATTTTGGGAAATTCACAGGCTACTCATTCTTATCACTAGGATTTGTAATTATTTTAAACCTTGCTCTCATAAGAAAATAAAAAAAATGTTTACAAGTGGGTTTTACATATTATCTGTTAGATTTTTATTTATTTATTTTTTGCTGTTGGTAATTTATAACCACACTTACCACAAGGAACTCTATCTCAGACAGGAGTTTTACATTGTTAGTGTTACTAAGGTGAATTAGGTGGTTGCTTTCAGAGATCTGGTCCATTTGTTCTTTCACACTTTGGAGCATTTCCTCATAACTGCTGAGCTTAAATTCAATCTGATCTACCTCCTGTAGAGCCTCATCCAACAGCTTCATCAGGATGTTCACTTGTTTTTCAGAGGCCATGATTGACTGGATGTTAGCCTGCAAAGTTAAAAACAAAAGTAACATTGTATAGTACTTAAATGTGTAAAAGTATAAAGATGAAACACTGACAAATCTCTTTGACAGTAGAGTAACAAAGACTGGTATGTACATCTACACATCACTTTGGTTCATCATTATGTTTACATTCCACTTTTTTTTTTTTTAAATCCTCACTTGAGGAGTGAAGATATTTTTTCCATTGATTTTCAGAGAGTGGAAGGGAATGGGGGAGGAGGAGAAAAACATCGATGTGAGAGAGACATATCGATTGGCTGTCTCCTACACACACCCTGACCCAGGTGGGGAACTGAATCTGCAATCAAGGTATGTACCCTTGACCTGGAATCGAACCTCTGACCCTCTGGTGCTCAGGCTGACACTCTAACCACTGAGCGTGCTGGCCAGGGCTACGTTCCACTTTTTACAAAGCATTTCAAGAAGGTACACTTGCCTCTATGTCAAGATTAGGGACCAGGTCTCAGTATTTTATATTTTCACAGACTGTACAAGTGCATTTCTGCCCCATTATATATCACTAGAGGCTTGATACAGGAAATTCATCAAGAGGAGGCCTTCCTTCCTCTGGCTGCTGGCACCAGCTTCCCTCTGGCACCCAGGACCCGGGCTTCCCTTGCAGCTCCGCTTCATCCGGAAGGTCATCTGGTCTAATTAGCATATTATGCTTTTATTATTATAGATTAGTAATGGTATATTCTCATTTCTGTAAATTAAGGGGCCATAGACTATGTCACCTCCAACATTTCTTCCTATTCTACTAGCTATAGGAATTTTACATATTTCTTAACATTTATGTAAAACCCTAAACAAAAGCAAAATCACCTATGTAACACCTTAGGGCTTAGGCAAGAGGCTAGCAGTGGTATACCAGTCACTGAGGTTGCATGGAACTAATTTGTAACTGCAATACAATTTGTACTAATAGGATGTGGAAGAGTATATAGCCATAAGAAAGTTTCTTCTATGGTCTTTTTTTGTTTGTTTGCAACTACATATTTTTTCTAGGCAAAGCAGTAACAAACCACCATTCCCTTATCACTGTTTCCTATGTTTCTGATTACTGTTTTTAATTCCCTGAAATATAGAAGTTGCCAAATCCAAAATTAAACTGCAAAGCAATATGATGACTTGAAACATATAAGCAATATTAATTAGAAAATATAAACCACTAAGCAACATTAAGAAGGCAGGTAACATGTTATGAGGAAAAAACTTGGACAAGGAATAAAAAGTTAAAATACCAAAATTCTTTAACTCTTAAAATATTCCTTATTCTCTGAAGGTTTTTCTTAAATGTTTACCTCGTCTAAACAAAAAAAAAAACTCCAAGTGTTCATATTAGATTTTTTTCACATCACCACTGCTCCTTTTAGCTCTCTACTTCCTAAAGGTGTGCATTTAGATATAGACTCAGAAACTGTGTATAAAAGTTAAAGGATCTATTCCAAAACATTTCAGAAGAGGAGTCAAACATCCTTTCCCCCTGACTCTCCTGTTCTCACCACATTTATTCTGCTCCCTTTTGGTAAATGATTCCCTTATTTCAGCCCAATTTATCTCTAATTTGTACCCCCCCGCCCCCAACCCACAATAATGCTATTCTTTTGCACTGAACTATTCTGAGGTGTTTCAGAGGCTGGGTAAATCAAATCCTAAATTGGTTTCTGGCTGGCTACTTCATTTCATATCAAGAACCTCTCAAAATCCATAACCTTAGCCAACTGCCTTCATTGGCCTAACTGGCAGGAATGGTTCTGACATTTGATCAAGAACAGCGAAAGACTGATGGCAGCAGGTAATAAAGACAGCAATATCACACAGGAGGCAGTAAAATGGGATTATCACCAGTCTTCTCAATCCACTACACATCACTAATCATAGATTACAAAATAGTCTTACCCCATCTAGCACCTGCAGCTCTCTGGACAACCTTTCAGCAAAGGCCTCAGCATTAGAAATTGCATATTCACAGCCTTCCATTATTATTTCAATATCCTGCTCTTCTCTTGCATTTAACTCTTGGTATTCATCTACTGCTTCTTCATCACCTCCTGTCACACTCTGGTTTTCTCCACTTGGAACAGATTCTTAAAGAAGGTAAAAATTAAAATAGTAAAAAAGTAGGAAGGACAGTAACATGGTACTTATAGGTAAGGTCAATTATAAACACAGGTCACATTTAGTGGCTGAAAAATAGGAAAGTGGTCACATTTAGTGGCTGAAAAATAGGAAAGTGATTCAAAATATGTGAAAAACTTATTTTTATAAAAAAAATGGCACCTGTTAATGTTTATTATTAAAAAAAACAACATGCAGTCTAACTCAGTGACTTGTGTTAAAATAGGCTTTAGTCCCAATTTCCCCAAACACAATTAAACTAAAAAACAAATACAAAAACAGAAACAAAACACATGAAACAAGCCTAGCCTTTTTTATCCTGCCTGAGGTACTTGTTGCTCTAACAAAACAATTAAAAATTTAGGACACAAGAAAACAATTTGCTTTCCTTATTATCCAGGTAACATTTTTCTTCTGTTATTTTTGTTCTTTTCACCTTTGTAACAATGTTTTGTTTTGTTTTTCAGTAACTTTTAATTGAAATTAAAAAATGCATCTATGATTCACAATTTATTTAGGGCACTGAAAATATTAACTGATATTTCCGTTTCTTTGTTTAAAAAAAGTTTCACATGCATTGATAACATTTCTAAAGATCAGCTATTGAAGCTTTCTCAACAACTCTATAGTGAAAAGAGCAACAACAACATGGTTATTTAAAATTTCAGAAATTTACATGGGTCCTTATGCTTCATAACAAAAGACCAAGAGATCAAATCTGAGGTGCTTTCTAGATAAATGTTTCAGTTCAATTTTTTGAATACACTTAACATGTGAGATTTTACATAAAACTTGAGGTTAAAAGAGGTAAAATAAAAAAATAATTTTTATCCTCTAAATAAATGTCTATTAAATAAAGTTACTGATTTTCATAAACTCAATGGGACACAATTTACATAACAAACTCTGGATGCTTTAAATATACATTATTTTCTATGAAAATATTTACATTCAGTATGACTTGACATGTTAATTCATCCTACAACAAAAACCAGCTATTTCTAAGTAACAAAGTGCTCTTAAGAATTGATAATTAGGCACATTTAGCTAATATCTGAGACCAAAAAAAAAGAAAAAAGAGGAAACTAAAACTTTTGGTACAGGCAATTGCAGATTAGAGTATATAAATATAAGTTCTTTAGAGAGGCATCACCAAGCTCCTTGTCCTTTGAATGAGTCCATTTTAGCTCTTTGTGGAAATGTTAAACTGTCATGTGTGACAGCTTATTAGCCACCAGGGAGCAGGGACTACCCCAAACATTCTGTACAGCTCTTTACACAAGTAGATATGTAAGATAAACAAACACTAAAAAAATAAAATAAACACTTTAAAAGTTCATAACTGTTTCAGAAGTATTTTCTCTCCCATGAAACAGTTCTTTGAAAATTAATAATTAATAGTATCATTAATTTTATGACCGTATGGATTTTGTAGTAATAAACTTGTCCCTGAACACAATTTCATAAAATATGCAACCCATAGTACATAACAATGGCAAGTAATAAAAATATACAGAATAGAATAAGAAGAAAAGGTGTTACGCACCTTCTGTAACTTTAGGCAGTTCTGGAGAGTAAAAAGGTATGAAAAAAGCAGAGGAAAGTAAGCAAAGAATATTAGCTGGGTAGAAAAGTATACAGGCTTAAATATTTAAAATACTACCCATATTTCATTCATGATAAATCAAGGTTTAAAAGACAATGTCAAAATTAACTACAAAGTGGAAAAATCCATAAGAAGCTACATTTCCAGAGTTTATTTTTCTTACTCATTTTCAGACAGTTACTAAAAATACATTTATCTTTCTATTTTCTCTTAGTCTTTTAAGAAACACTACTGACTAGTCCTTGTAGGAGAAAACTGGGAAACAGATCACATCCTGGGGATTATTTTTAGGTCAGTTGTGACTCATGCATTTAGTCTAGTTATTTTCACTCAAGGCTCAAACCTTTCTTTACCAGGACTGACACACCCTCACAAAGGATTAGTCATAAAACACTGTTAGAAAGGACAAAATTAAAGCAATTAAAAAACATTTAAGATACCAGTTTGAGCTGGCATTTAAGGATTCAACTCAAAGATTAAAAAAAAATCTGATTACAAAAGTGAAAAAGAAAAGGCCAACCAAATATTTCACTCTACTTCAACTGCTAACAAAGTTCTCTTTTAAAAATTATATTCTGCTGAGAATAAAAACTACTAAACACTACTGCTAACATTCACAATGAACAGTCTTACTTACTTGGATGATTATCTCTTAAAAGGAGATGGTGATCATTTGTTTGGTTTCTAACATCACTCAAAGATTGGAGACATCTATTTTTTTTTTTAATGGGAATTAATGGCCATGATTTTAAAGTCCAGTAAAACATTAAAACAGGTTTGTAAACTGAACTCCACTAAGCCAACACAATGCTTATTTGATTTATATAAAGTGATTTTCAAAAGGAGATCCTTAAAGATCTTCTCAGTATTCTTAAAATTGATCTCAATTTGGGTTAATATTTATAAAAATGAAAACGTCTACACCTTTGTTTTAAGCCCTGAAAAACTAAACTGTCTTTTTTTTTTTTTTTAAGATAGACACTTCATTCTCAATAACACTAATATTCTTCTCATTTTTAATTTTGGTAATATTTCTTAATGAGATAAATATAGGCAGGATATGTATTTTCCCATATTGTTGACTTCATAAACTATATTGGTTTATAATACATATTAGGCAATAAATAACATCTGGAGATAAGTAATATTTGGAAAGAGGACAGAAAGCTTTGAAATTCACTTAACAGAATGTTCAACCTTGAAATTTAAAAATAAATAGATAAATACATACATACATACATACATGCCAGTTAAAATTAAACCACTATTTAAGGCATGATGAGCTACCATACAGTTTTTGAAGGTCATTCCCTCAACACACTCTATCACCAAGACATTGGAGTCTGATGTTGGTGAGAGAGCAACTCTGAGGGCTCCTATACAAGGCCAGCTTTACTGGGGGAAGGAGCACAAGGCCAAATAGATGTGACCTGACTCTAAGTTCTAAGCATTAAGCCTGAAATCAGTAATGGGCTCACTAATTTATAACTGATGAGAAAGAATACTACATTTAAGGAGAGAAAGACCCATGGCCAAACAAGAAGAGTAAGTAAAACAACATAGAGAAAAAACAGATGTAAGTGACTAAGAAAAGGAATCGTTTGAGGCATCTGAAACTGCTATTTTTATAGGTCAGATTGGATGAATATTGGCAATTTCAGATATTGACAAAATAGAAGATTCTATTTTTAAATGTTAATGTACAACTTAGGACAAATCTAATTTTTTCCTCAATAAAGAGGAGCAACAACTCTGTCCTTTCAACTGCTTTTTTTTGAGATAAAGAATATAACACAAATTGCATCTACAAGACATAGAGAACCATTTTCTCACAATGTTATATCTTTAAGAAAGAAAGTTTAAAAGAATAAAATCTCATATATTTTCAATAATTAACAGTAGAGTTTTTGTCTTGCATCACAAAACAATCTGTAGTAACATTCCTGAAGACATACTGATCAAAATTATCCTAATTAACTTCATGTCTAAGGATTTTATCCTGATAATATAATAACTAATATTTATTGAGTACTTACTATATATCTGGCATTGCTCTAATCATGTTTATATATTAAGTAATTTAATCCTCACAACAATCCTATGGGGTAGATACTTTTATTACCTCTATTTCTTAGATAAGGGAAACTGAAACACAGAATAATCCAAGTCACACAGCTAGTAAGTGACAAAGCCAGGATCTGAACCCAGGCAATCTCCCTCCAGAGTTGTGTTCTTAACCATTACACCTATACAACTATACTCTGCACAAAAATACAGCTACAAAGATATTCATCTTAGAGTTTTTTAAAATAAGCCAAGATTTATCCAGCTGGTTTGGGTCAGTGGTTGAGTGCCGATCTATGAACCGGGGAGCATGGTTTGATTCCAGGTTGGGCATGTGCCCAGGTTGTGGGCTCTATCCCCAGTGTGGAGCGTGCAGGAGGCAGCCAGTCAGTGATTCTCTCTCATCACTGATGTTTCTATCTCTCTCTCTCCCTCTCCCTTCCTCTCTGAAATCAATAAAAATATATATTAAAAAAAAGCAAATATTGGAAAATTAAAAGTAAATGACTAAATAAATTATAGCATACCCATATAATGGAATACTATGGTGCCATTAAAAATAAGTTTGGGTAAAAGAATAAATAAACAAAAAAAAAATTTAAAAAAGAAAGAAATTAAAAATAAGGTTGGGTATTTAATAACATGGAAAATGTTCATGATACATTATATGAGAAAGTAAGTTACAAAACAATGTAAATTTATTTATTTGAAAAAGTATATATGCATAGATTAGAAGAATTCTAACAAAATGTTATCTCTGAGGATTAAGTTTATGTGATTTTTATTTATTTAATTTAATGTATCATTTATCTATAACGGTCCTATAATAAATAGTCACTTCTGAAATAAAAACTGTCTTTAAATTCTTTTACAAAAAGGTAACTCAGTGTTCTAATTACTTTGAATAAAATCAAATTATATATTCAGCTATAGATAAAACTGATTTCACATGGACATTTTTATTTAACTTTACCTTCCAAAAGCTGCGAACTGACATTGACAAAATCAATTTTCTTCCGGAGATAGCGTTGATTCAATTTCCAAATGCATGAAATAAATGCATTCTTTTCAGCAGTGCTGCTGGCAACCCATTTATATATTTTTTCAAAATGTAAATCAAATTCAGGATTTTCCTGAAATAAAAATATACAAGATATTGTTTTTAATTATATCCCATTTTCATTACTGTAAAATCTACATTTCAATAAAACAAAAAGAAGTTGAAGCTGTTCTTGGAGAAAAAAAATCACCATTAAAAATCAGTTAAGTGATTTATAGAGAATGGCTCAGAGAATTCAATTTAGAGCAAAAACATTGTTTACCTCCCAAAAGAAGCTAGATTAAAAACAACACAGTGTTTTGGTCATTTTCTTCCTGTCTCCCTGAAGTCTATGAGTAAAAGTATAGGATGTCTACTTAATGGCTTTGTGTCTCAGCTTCCTAATCTGCAAAATTACAATGGTCTCTAGCTTTGATGCAGACAGTGATGGCGAACCTTTTGAGCTCGGCGTGTCAGCATTTTGAAAAACCCTAACTTAACTCTGGTGCTGTGTCACATATAGAAATGTTTTGATATCTGCAACCATAGTAAAACAAAGACTTATATTTTTGACATTTATTTTATATATTTAAATGCCATTTAACAAAGAAAAATCAACCAAAAAAATGAGTTCGCGTGTCACCTCTGACACGCGTGTCATAGGTTCACCATCACTGGATGCAGACCTAATTTTTCTTTTGAAATTGCCTATGGGGTTTTAGAGTTTTACCTCTTCTTTGATAATGTACTTTATTCATAACTATGATTTGACACTACTTCCTTGATAAAGAATATATCTCTAATTATAACATATAAGAAAAAATACAATCTATATCCTCATGTGGTTTTCTCTAGAACAGGTCAGGTAAAAAGCAGAGACTGCCCCTAACTTTTTTCAATTCTGAAAATAGAGAATGATTAAAGGTGTCTCAAAAGTCAAAAAGAAGCTCATATAATGTGAAGAAATTGCACTATAATTTCTACATGTCTCTTGAGCCACATTTAAGCAATAATTTCATGCCAGGCTAATTCTCCCTTGAATGTAAAACTACTTTACTACAATATAAAAATGAAAACATATGGACATATACTTTTCTTCGTATCCAAAGAATTAAAAAAAAAATAGACTCAAATGTTAATAGTTTACAGAAGGCTAATATATTCAATTAATTTAAAGTGTTATTTAGGGGGAACAAAATGTAAATAAAAACCTTAAAGGCAAGAGAAGTTATATCAGACTTATACTGTGAAGACTTGAGATAATTTAGGGATCAGGATTTGACCCGTGCATGGCACAATCATATTATAGTAGCATGGAACTACTAATTTAATTTATATCTCAATAAACAGAACTGAATGTCAAAAGATTAAAAACCTACATTTACAATGAATAGGTAGTTGCATTATTACTTACAAAAAAAAAATCTAAGAGTATTGGCAACTAATATGAAACTTGATGGGAAATGGTCTCTTCTCTGGGAATATTTCCCATAATGCCATAAAACAAGCTGAGTGCTCCAGTGGCAACACTCACACAAATCAATGTGTGATACTAAATGCCTAATGTTAGGCTAGGTATAAAAATTTTATGTTTTATATCCATATATAGCATATACACATCAAGGTGCCTACATAAAATAAAATAAAAAAGTCCATTAAGCAAGTCAGCAATGAGGCGTCATCTGTGAGAAAGCATTCCAATAAGCATTCAGCCAAGTTAGCGAATTATGCAAGTCAATGGGGTTATGAAGTGCAAATCTATTGAAGGAAAAAAGGCTTTTCAATAAAGGTAAGTTTCTAAAAAGCCCTTAAAGTATTTTCTCTTAAACAGAAACCTACCAAAAGAGTCTCTACTCTTGATCCCTCCTCAGAGTAACAAAAATTATTTGTTAAATAATTTATTCAAGTATTTTTTAAATCCCATTTTAATTTTCTTTCCAAACATACACATACACTTAAAGCACCCGCAAAACCCTGTTTCTGTAGTTTTCTAAAAACGGGGTGCTCTTTAGGAATAAAAGCAAAGGCCTAGTTTGTACTTAAAGGCATTTTCTATATTTGAAAGAAATCTGAATTCTACAGATATGCAGGGCTCTCCTAAAGTTGTTTTAGCTTCATTAGAAAATTATTTTTCACCTGACTCAACTGCCTGTCATTCTGTCTAGTTTTCAGTTCCTCACAGGTTGGTACCAGGGTAAGAATAAAACGAGAATTTTATGTTATCAGATTACTCTACAGAGGTAGTTTTTACTTCTTTGTGTCTTTTTAATAAATGTATGAGACTTAAAGAGTTAAATCAAAGGGCACCTGTAGTGACATTAATGCAAACCTTGCTGCTAGCCCCATCAACAGTGCCAGTGTATGTGGTACCAAGCATTCTCTGGAGCTCTGGGGTTGCCTTTGGGCTGCAGAGGAAGAGGAGGAGGGGAAGCACCTAAGTTAATCAGAGGAGTTCTCCTTGATTTCTTTGAATAAGGTATTGCTGTGGAAATCCATGCATTGTCAGTAATAAAGGTGGCCCTTTAACATGATTATCATCTTATTCAACTTTCTTGGAGTTTGAATATGGCTTACATGAAAGGTGTAATATTTATATTCTTATATCTTATTCTTGAAATTCCTTAAAATAAGGTGTGTAAGTCACTATCATTTCCTTTAATCGAGCCACAAACATCAGACGATGGCCTCAAAAGGTGCTTCAGTTGGTGATTCCATATTAATTCATGAGGACTAAGAAAAACATGTATTACACTAGGGGCCTGGTGCACAAAAATTTGTGCACTGGGGAGGGGGTTCCCCCAGCCCAGCTTGCCCCCTATCACATACTGGGAGCCCTAGGGGATGTCCTACTACCTGCTCCCTGCTCCCCTTGGGGAGCAGGCCTAAGCCACAGTCTGGCCTCCCTTTGTGGGAGTCGACCGGGCTGATCAGGGGAAGGCAC
>NW_005369442.1:2452623-2461087 GCF_000412655.1 Myotis brandtii | reverse complement strand
GATCACTGGCTGGCTCCTCCCCGGCCCCAGCCTAAAGCCTCTGGCCGAGGGTTTAGGCCTGGGCCGGGGCACCCCCAGCTCCCCGCCTCCGCTGCCGCCATCGACGATCACTGGCTGGCTCCTCCCCGGCCCAAGCCTAAAGCCTCTGGCCAAGGCGTTAGGCCTGGACTGGGGACTCCCAGCTCCCGCCTCAGCTGATCGCTGGCTGGCTCCGCCCTGGTTCCCCACCTCCGCCGCCATCAGACATCAACAATCGCTGGCTGGCTCCTCCCCGACCTAAGCCTAAAGCCTCTGGCCAAGGCTTTAGGCCTGGGCCAGGGCACCCCCAGCTCCCCTCCGCCGCCGCCATCTATGATCGCTGGCTGGCTCCACCCCGGTTCCCCCTGCCATCACCGCCATCAACCATCACTGGCTCAACGATCGCTGGCTGGCTCCTCCCTTACCCAGGCCTAAAGCCTCAGTCTGTGGCTTGGAGCCAACATATGCAAATTAGCCGCCATCTTGGTTGTCAGTTAATTTGCATATACTCACTGATTAGCCAATGAAAAGGGTAGCGGTCGTACGCTAATTACCATGTTTCTCTTTATTAGTGTAGATGTGTTTTTGAACTAAGTTTTCCTGGAACAATGATTTTTTAAAAGACAACAATACACTGTTTTAAATCTGTATTAATTTATGGATTTTATACTAAGTATACCTGACTTATATGCACAGATTCAAGGTTATTTTGCTCTAGTTTATGTCTTGTACACAAACATAACTGTAGCTCAAAAAAAGCAAAAACAATGAAGCAAACATATATATGTACTTATTTTCAGTAGCCTAAGAGTGGGGAATGGGAGAATGGAAAGTTGAATGATACAGTTTAGACTAATTCTTATTTAGCTGATGGACCAGTGGATCACAAAACAGCAAGATTAGACCATTTTAAAAGACATAATACCATGCCATAAAATGAAAGACACTTTTTGAACACAGGTAAAAAAAAAAAGAAAGCACTTAAAAAAAAACCATACTTTAATAGCATCTTTGGCATCTACCACAGCAAGGTCTCGAAGGGCCCAAGCAATTTGCCTTTTGTAGAAATCTCCTTTATCAGATTTCTTGACTTTGACCACCTTCACCTGCACAGGGCGTTCAGTTGTCACTGTTGAATGAAACACACACTTACATTAGAAATATTATTCACTTACTCATTTGTCATTCATTCATTCACTCATTGCAAATATAGCTGTCAGGTGCCTATACACTGTACTAAAAAAGGAGCAATATTTCATAACAAATGCTATGACTGAAGAATACTCAGAATACTAATGAAAAATCCTAAATCATACTAGAGGGCCAGAGGCAGACTGCTTGAGAAATGAAGCTCTTAAAACTCAACAAGAAAAAAGAGCTGATTAAAAAATGGGCCAAAAACCTTGACACCTCACCAAGAGGAGACACAGGTCACAAAGAAGCATATGAAAACATGCTCCACAAATTAAAACAATAAGCTAGCACTACACATCTATTAATGTGGCCAAAATCTGAAACACTGACAATACAAAATGCTGGCGAGGATGTGGAGCAGCAGGAATTCTCATACATTGCTGGTGGGAATGCAAATAGTACAGTCACTTTGGAAAACAGTTTCTCGGTTTCTTACAAAACTAAATATACTCCTACCATACAATCCAGCCATTGTGCTCTTTGTCATCTACCCAAAGGAGCTGAAAACAAATGTCTGCACAAAAACCTACACACTGATGTTTATAGCTGCTTTATTCATAATTGCCAAAACTTGAAAGCAACCAAGATGTCCTTCAGTAGGTGAGTGGATAAATTGTGGTATATCCAGACAATGGAATGTTATCAAGAACTAAAAAGAAATGAACTATCAAGCCAGGAAAACACATGGGTGAACTCTAAATGCATAGCATTAAGTGAAAGAAACCAATCTGAGAAGGCTACATATTGTGTGATTCCAACTATATGACATTCTGGAAAAGGCAACAATATGGAGAGTAAAAAGATCAATGGTTGCCAGGAGTGAGGGAGAGATGAACAGACAGAATGCAGAGAAGATTTTTAGGGCAGGGAAAATACTCTGTATGATACTTTAATGATGGATATAAATCATTATGCATTTGTCCACAACCACAGACAGTACAATACTAAGAGTGAATCCTAAAGGTAAACTATGGACTTTGGGTGACTGTGATGTGTCAGTGTAGGTTTGTTTTGGTAGCAAATATACCGCTATTGTGAGTGGTATTAATAAAGGGAGAGCTATGTATGTGTGGGGGCAGGAAGGGGTATATGGAAAATTTCTATCTCCCTCTCGATTTTGTTGTAAACTTAAAGTGCTCTAAAAAATAAAGTCTTAAAAAGTATATTAATGCTATGGTAGGATCAAAAATCTAGGAATAAAGCCTTTACAACCATATACCTTACTGAAAGGCATTACAAAAAGACCCAGATACATGGAGAACTACACCATGTTCCTGGAGAAGACTCAATTTAAAAATGCAAGATCTCTACAAAGTGAACTACAGATTCAAAACAATTCCAATAAAAACCCCAACAAAATCTGGAACTTGACAAGTTGATTCTAAAATTTAGGTGAAAGAATAAAGTACCAAACAAGATAAAATAAAAACCAAATGTAAGAAAAAACCCAGAAACAGATACACTCACACTTATCACTACAAACATGAACACAACAAATTAAAGACTATAATGTAAAAGGTAAAATTATAAAACTTTTAGAAAATAATATAGGTGAAAACTTTCATTACTCTAGGATAGGGAAGGATATTTTAAGTAAAACACCAAAAGGGGAAGAAGGAAAAAATCAGATTGATTAATTTGATTTCATTAAAATAATAAATTTCACTAAAAGACATCATAAAAAGTGAAAACATAAGCCACAAACTGGGATGCATATAAACAACAAAGGATTAGTATCCAGATTATATAAAGAACTTAAAACAGCAAAAGGACAAGCAACACTACAGCAAAATGAGAAAAAGATCTTAACAGGCAAATTTCTTTTTTTAAATTGATTTTTAGAGATAGAGTCAGAGAAAGAGAGAGAGCGAGATCAATTTATTTTTCTACTTATTTATGCATTTATTGATTGATTCCTGTACATGCCCTGACTGGGAATCGAACCCGCAACTTGGCTTATCCAGACAACTGAGCTTCCTGGCCAGGGCCAACAGGCACATTTCTTAGACAAGGAAACTAAATAGATAATACATTTGTGAAAAGAGGCTCAATCTCATTATTAATTAAGGAGATCCAATTTAAAACCATAATGAAATACTATTTCACAACCACCAGAATGAAAGTATTAATAGTCTGTAAAAACCCAAGTATCATGGTATGGTTAGTCGTCATTTTATATATATAAAATAGAAATTCTTTTGTATCTACTCAATACTCAATTTAAAAAATTTTTTTTAAGAATAAATTTGCTGGTCCAACAGTTTTTCAGCTAGAGAAACAATGAGAATATTTTAAAAAGGAAAAAAAGTCCTCTAGAAAATAAAAGAATGCCAAACAAGAACTTTTTCTTACTACATACCCACCTGTGGCACACAAAAAACAGTTCTTTTTCTTTTTTCCTGCTTTGCAGACATTGACAATACTCAGTAGGCGTTCATCATTTGGTGTAAAAATGTCTCTTTGTAACGCATGCTTGATTGCTGTCATCTTTACTCAGCTGAAAAGATTCGGAATATATATATTAAGCTCATTCTCAAAATCATTCTATCTTACATTGTTCCATTTATGATAAAAATTATCTTATTTATGGCTAATAAGCACAGGAAGAATGATTTAATACATTAATATACCTACATCATAAAAATAAAAAGCTGAAAAAGAAATTAGAGATCCAGTGTTATCAAACTCTAAAATCTTTGGAAGTGCTCACCAAATATAATATAAAATAAAAAGTTAAGGAAAAAATTTAAAAACTCATGCTCAATCTTTAAATATAAATTTCTTATATAAAGATCTCTTACCACTCAATTACAACTCAACAGTAAAAAGACCAATAGCCCAATTAAGAACTGAGAAAAGGATTTAAAAATTTTTTTTTTACTGATTTCAGAGAGAAGAAGGAAGAGGGAGATAGAAACATCCACGAGACCCAGATCAGCGCCTCCTACATGCCCCCTCCCAGGGACTGAGCCTGGAACCCAGGCATGTGCCCTGACCGGGAATGGAATCAGCAACCTCTTGGTGCCTGAGTCGACACTCAACCACTGGGCCACACGGCCGGGCAAGCAAAGCATTTTAAGCACATGAAAAGATGGTCCACATCATTAACATTAGAAAAATCTAAATCAAAACCACAATGAGATACCTATCACTTTACACCGACTAGGGTGGGTAACAGTGAAAAGACAAACGCTGGTAAAGATGTGGAAAAAAAGGAACTCTCATACTGGCTATTATAAAATGGTGCAGCCACTTTGGAAAATAGTTTGGCGATTCCTCAAAAAGTTAAATATGGACTTAATATATGATCCAGCAATTCCACTCCTAGGTATATACCCAAGAGAATTGAACATTTACGTCCACACAAAAACTTGTACATGGTCATAGCAGCATTATTCACAATAGCCAAAAAGTGGAAACAACTCTAATATCCATCAACTGATGAACTGATAAAACAAATTGACATGTAATGCATACAGTGGAATATTATTCAGCCATAAAAAGTAACAAAAGTACTGACAGATGCTAAAACATTGATGAATCCTGAAAACATGCTAAGTGAAAAAAGCAAGATACCAAGAACCACATATTTTATGATTCTATTTATATAAAATGTCCAGAGTAGACAAATTCATAGAGACAGAATGATGTGTGGTTGCTGGGGCTGGGGTGAAAGAGGAATGAGGGGTGACTGCTAATGGGTGTGGGGTTTCTTTTTTGTGTATGAAAATGTCCTTGAATTACAGTAGTCACAGTTGTATAACCGTGTGAATATACTAAAAAAACACTGAATTATACACTTGGAAAGGGTGAATTTTATGGTATATGAATTCTATCCCCATAAAACTGCTATAAAAAAATAGGTTTCTGCCCTGGCTGGTTTGGCTCAGTAGACAGAGCATTGGCCTGCAGACTGAAGGGTCCCGGGTTCGATTCTGGTCAAGGGCATGTCCCTTGGTTGCACATCCTCAGTGGGGGGTGTGCAGAAGGCAGCTGATCGATGTTTCTCTCTCATCGAAGTTTCTAACTCTCTATCCCTCTCCCTTCCTCTCTGTAAAAAAATCAATAAAATATATTTTTTAAAAAAAGATGCTTTAAAAAAATAGGTTTCTGCCCTTACCAATTGCTCAGTGGTTAGAGCACCAGCCTATGCAGTGAAGAATCACGGCTTGATTCCCAGTCAAGGGCACATACCTTGGTTGCAGGTTCCTCAACCCCATAGGAGTGTGTGTGGGAGGTAACTGATTGATGTTTCTCTCCCCACCCCCATCCACTCTCTCTAGAAATCTATGGAAAAAATATCCTTGGGTAAGGATTTTTTTTAAAAGAAGGTTTTCATTTATCTCCTTTTTCTCATGTTATTCAACATGTTTTTAAAAATATCAGATTGAGTTAAATATTTTAAAAAATATTTTTAATCGTATTTTTGAAAGGTATCTTTATACATATATATACACATATATATAGTATGTGTGTGAATATATAGTACTATTTTCCAATGCAAGTGCAGTATTTCATGTATGTGAGCTTGCTTAGGAAATTAACTTCTACTTCTGATACCATTTCTATAGAAAATGAAGAAAGTATGTTTTAGGTAAATGACATAGAATGAATTTTTATAACACAAGGAGACTTGTAAACAAGGTATCTCCTTTATTTTACTGTGAAAATTTTATCTTTGCTCCAACTCAAAAAACTGCTTTTCTTACAAAAATTAGATATTCCCTCTTTCTCCTCATCTCAGCCTCTAGTCTTCGGACCTCCTTCTCTTTCCTCTTTTGTCTATCTGACCTCTCCCAAGCTTCTTTTCAAACCTAGACTGGGAGCAGTGTCCATTTCTCTACATCCACACTACCCCTTCAAGATCTTACTCTGTTTATAGATAAGTTCACTCTGTTTATAAATCTCCATAAACAGTATATATTTCCCCACTTCTCTTGTGCTACCATATACCACTTAAAAAGGCCACATGTCCTTGTTCACTGTGTTCATTATAAATATCTAAATCCAAACAAAGCTAGACTTTCAATGTTGCTCAGCAATTCTTTAAAATTTCCTTCAATGATTCCTCTTCCTACTCCCCACTAGTGTTGTTGCAAATCCTTATTTCTTTCTTCCAACCCCCAACTCCAGTACCAGCCTCCTCTCTCTCTGCAAATGACTTCATCTATTCTGCAGAGAATAAAGAAGCCATGAAGTACCATTTTCACCAATTGCCTTCTTTTCCACCTCTCTCCATCTTCACCCATCTTAACCTCCATTCCACTTATTACAAAATGCCCTTGTTACCAATTCCTTAATGTTATAGGGCCTACATCTGTGTTAGAAGTTCTATTACACCCCATTCCCAAGCCACACAGGATACTGGCCAGTTTACTTTTCTTTCTATCTCTAGGTTTTATTAATGCAATTTCCTTTTTCTGGAATTCTTTTCTCTCTGGGAAAGTCCAACTCATCCCTCAAAATCTGTGAAGCAGTCACACATACACAATGAATAATTCCCTTTCCACTTCTCTAACACTTCCTCTATACTCTGCTAACACAGCACTTAAAACTATATTTTCTAGCTAGTTGTATTCTCTCCTCCCATTAAAAGTAGCTCCTTGTAGACAAGGACCATGTCTTACTCATCTTTGTATTCCTTTGGCAAGGACATAGTAGGCATCTAATAAATTAACTAAAATGAAAACCAAATAACATGACAATGATAACTTCCCTAGGCTTAGTTCCATCTTCCCAACTCTCACATCTGTAAACAAATGTCCAGGTTCAAAATCTGTCATATCTGATTCTCCTCCTCCCTTGTCAACATGAAATCTGCTACCACATTCTGTTGATTTCCCCTCATCGACACATTTTGTTCCCACTGTCAACGCACTAATCCAGGTTCACATCAATTACATTTATTTAACAGTACAATACCTGGTTATCTCTTTGCAAGCTCCCACAACCCCAAAACACTCAACAAACTAGGAATATTAAAACACAGCTTTCATTAAAACACGCTCTTGCTCAACCCTTATTAGTGTTCCCAAATACAAACCTTCCACTCCAAGCCCTGTTGTTCATTCTGGTCTATAAATCTTTGCTTAGGTGCTTTTCCATGTGGGGAATATCACCTGTCCAACCCCTAATTATATTTCACTGTTTACATAAAGTTGATTCAATCAAGATCTTATTCCAAATTGATCTCTCCGTTGCTGTGGCACTCACTGTACTTACTAAGCAGTCAAGCACTTGCTGCAAACTGCTTCATGAGTGTGTAAGCTTGTGCATCTCAACGACTCTTCAGAGACAGAGAGAGAAGGGGGAGGAGGGGAGGGAGGGGGAGAGAGAAAGACGCGCTTTGGCATAGTTCTGTGTTCTTAGTAGGTATTCAACGAACACCTCCTGGGGTAACCTGAACTGAGTGGTAAAAACCGGCCAAATAAATGACCATTAGTGGCCAATGTTTACAACACAGTTCCTCTCTGGTTAAAAGCAACAACTGACTATATGGTTCGTGGTAGAAAAAGAAAAAGAGGACTGGCCATACCCCATAAAGGAGTGAGGCATAAGGAAAGGCACTAGGTGACCCCCGTTCATTCAGCAAATACTGATGTCATACTACGTGCGCCAGGCACTGTTCTAGGTTACAGCGATGAACACGACAGGCTAGTTCATGAAGACACCACCACCAGTGCCTCCATGGCATTTACATCCTAAGGGTCACGCGATGAACTCTTACAGCCTTTACAAAGCACCTTTCTGTAAAGACAGTGGATAGATCACTCTGTCCTCTAAATTACTTTCCAGATTTAAGAACCCACGTCTGACCGCGTTCTAGGGGCAGTCAGACACTCTGTGCGGGTTCTCGTTTCCTGAAATCCCGCTTGATCAGCACATTTCCTGGCAAACAGCTGGTCCATGTGAGCGTCCGGGTGGGTTGGGCCCCGCATGCCATCAAGACATCTCAGCCCGGGGAGCACCGTCACCCGGCGGAGAAAACCGTGCACGGACACAGGGAAACGCACTTAAGAGATTTAGAAGAAAATGTGTATTTGGACAAAGAAGGGGAAGGTGCTGTCACGCCCTCCTGCCCGGGTCCGAGCCAAAGAGCACATGATCAGGGTCGATCGCCAATGACACCTGGTTCCTCTGGGCGGACCCACAGTGGGATGTGTGGGGACGGCTCTCCCGGCCCCAGGGCAGCGAGGAGCTGGGGAGGCTCCGGGCGGACCCTGCGCCCGACCCGGAGGCGGGAGAGGAAGGG
>NW_005369442.1:2441694-2452475 GCF_000412655.1 Myotis brandtii | reverse complement strand
GGCGACGGGGCGGGGCGGCCGCCGCTCCAGAGACGCGCCCCTCAGTAGAGCAGTGAACAGGAAGCGGTGCGGCCACCACTTCCCACATCCGGGCACGTGATAAACGACGCCGGAAGTGGACCCGGCGGAGCAGGAAAAAGAGGCGGCGGTGGGCGTGGGGAGGCGGGGCAAGGCCTCGCGGTAGGGGCCTCTGTCGCTCAGAGACTGCCTGGGCGCCTGAAGGTTTGGAGCTGGTGATGTTACACTCTCTAGAGGAGTTATTTACCTAACGGTTTATTTAAAAAGAGATCCGGTCTAGGAACTAGAAGGTCCAGGTTCGATTCCCGGTCAGATCACTTGCCGGGGTTGCGGGCTCGATCCCCAGTAGGGGGCATGCAGGAGACAGCCCATCAATGATTCCTTCTCATCATTGATGTTTCTCTCTCTCCCTCTCCCTTCCTCTCTCAAATTAATTTTAAAAAAATGTTTTTAAAAAGAAGAGATCCGATGAAGTGTTAACGAGATGACACCTATGCAGGGTTAAGTGTGAGAAGTATAGATGATACAAATGTTGTTTGCAAAGCAGGGGATTCATTTACGCCATAATCTTGACACCTGTTTTATGCCAGGCCCTTTGATGGAGGAAAGGCAGCCAGAGCGGAGGGAGATGATTCAGACATGAATCTACCCTGAAGAAGTTCACAGTATGGTAGGGCTAAACAAGATACATACACATATACATCTATAATAATAAAAGCGTAATATGCTAATTAGACCAGACAGCTGAACCACCTTCCAGATGAAGCCGTGCTGGCGGGGCCAAGACAGAGGCGGTTAGAGGCAATCAGGCAGGCAGGCCAGCGGTTAGGGGTGATCAGACAGGTGAATGGTTAGGAGCCAGCGGTCCAGATTGCGGTCCGGGATTCCGAGAGGGATGACTGACAGCCAGTTTAGGCCCATTCCCGCAGGGACGATCAGGCCGAAACCTGCGGTCGGACGTTCCCTGAGGGGTCCCAGATTGCAAGAGGGTGCATGCCAACTGAGGGACGCCCCCACCCCCCACCCCCATGCATGAATTTCATGCACCGGGCCTCTAGTATAGAATAAAAAAAAAGTAATTGACCAAAGTGAGGTGTTGGGAATTCAAAGGAGTGATTTCTTTGCTCCAGTGCAAAAGCAGTGCTTTGCAAGGGTTCTGCAGGGATCCATTCATGCATGGATTCATTTATTTGACAAACAGTGCCACCTCTATGCCAGGCACTGTGTTGGTGCTGGAGATACAAAGACAGAGATCCCACTAAGAAGAGGGCACACTCTCATTGGGGAGACAGAATTAAATAGGTAGATAAATTGCAGTATAGTGTGGTAAACCCAACAACAGAGATAGATAAGTTCCATGGGAATGCAAAAGAGGTAATAACTCACTCTGTCAGGGATCTATTCACCGAGAAAGAGACAAATGAGCTGTGCAATGTCTTCCGGTGTTTATCTAAAGATATAATTAGGTGGAAAAATCAGCAGAACTAGGGACGTGTTTGCCACTGATATCAATATGCTCTAGTCAGTGCTACTTGGAATGCTTTTTAATTTCATTGAATAACTTCCCTTTTAAGACAGAATCTGTGTCTAGTCCTATCTTTACAAATACCCCTGAGGTCCTTCCTGCTTGGTCCCAAAACACTTACTGTGGAAACACTTTATGTGACAATTGCATGTGCTATTGTCTCCCCCCTTTTTAAACCTTTATGTTTACATCCCTCTTCAAAGTTGGAAAGTGAATTGCATTTCGGAAGCCTGGACTTCTTCCCTGAACTCCAGATTGTGTATCTATTGCCTCCCCAACATTTCCATTTGGATGTCTGTTAAGCATCTCAAACTTATATGTCCAAAAATGAAATTCTCCACTTTCCCCTCCCCTCCTGGATTCCCCAAAAAGTAGAGGCTGAAACAAAGGCTATGTGCAGTAGTTTATTTGGGGAAACATTCTAATGGTGGCTCTTTAGTCTCACATAATAAATTCATTCTAACATTCTGGCTTCCCTGAATCTCTTAATTTCTTTTTCAGTGTTCATTCAGAATTGTTCTAACATCTCGTTTAGCACAGACTATCATCATCTCCAAGCTTAAGGAGACACCAAGGCTGTATATTAGGACTGATCCCAGGTGTTCTTACTAAAACCTTAAATCTAAAATCACAGGTAAATGGCCCATGCCATAAGTTCACCCCTGTCCAGCCTTATAACCTGATTCCTCTGGTTTAACATTCTAAATAGTCACTCTCACACAGTCCCATGGTTCCTCTTGGTACATATTAGCCAGTTCTGTCATTCCTTTTGAGTTAGTCTCATTCAGTGATTCTCAACTTGGGGTGATTTTGATCCCCAGGGGACACTTGGTAATGTCTGGAGACATTTTTTATTCTCATTAGTCGGGGGGTTCTACAAGCATGTAGATGATAGGAATGCTGCTAAACAAACTATAATACACAGGACAACCCTTCACAACAAAGAATTATTCAGCCCAAACTATCACTGGTGCTGAGATTGAGGAACCCTGGTCTAGATTAAGGAACCCTGGTCTAGTTCTTTCTAGAGCAGGGATTGCAATCCCCAACATAGGCTGTGCTGAGATCGGACCCTGCTTATAGGCTCAAGTCAGTGAGGGGGTGGATATTGAGAAAAATAAGGTCATTTAGCAGGCACTTTCCTCAGATATATACTTTGCAGCATTTCCAGACAAGGAGAGGCTGCTTTCCTTTGTCAGGACTAAGGGAACAACAACAACAACAACAACAACAAAAGACTAAGGGGGCTGTTGGCACAGTGGGAGACTAAAACCCGAGGGTTTAAAATTATAAGCCATGTCCACACAAATGTCCACATTCTAGATTTCAAGGTCCTATCATTTTCATAGTAGGGCCCTGGTGTTGACAATGGGTGATGTTTCAAGGCTGTGCATTAAGACTCCTTTGCAGACCTGCCACCCTTATGATTATATATTGGGGCTGATTTTTAGCACAGGCTTCTCAGTGGCTATCCTGCTTTCACAGTGTGCCATAATTTGATTGTTGGCCAAACTGAGACCATCATTTTCCTTTGTTAAGATCTCCAAAGCAGTTAACAGAAGTCAGCATCCCTTATAATTATCATTGCTTTCAGAATGCTCAATATAATCCAATGAATCATCTTCTGTCTGCACCTAATTCCAATCTGCTACAATTGAGTAATTGTGATGCTGCTGTATGTTAGGGATCATCACCACTTTCCATTTTCAACCACCAAACACTTAAAACCAGCAGGGGGGTCCTTATTGTCTTGTGATCAATTTGTAGGCTCAGCTTCCAAAACCCCAGGCTGAGGGTTTGCTTTCTAGAGCCACTTTTGGTGCCCACAGTTCCATTAAAGCAGAGCTTTAGACAAAGGTAGTTTACTTGAGAATATGAGTTCAGGGAATTGAATAAGGGGCTCAGGGTAAACAAAACAGACAAGAAGGAAAAGCCAGTACAAGAATGCATTGTTCAATGGACATATGCCATGGACAACTGATTTGTTGATCCTGTGGTACCTTCTGAGAAGCCTCATGATTCTGTACTGGAGTGAAGAAGAAGGAAGAGGGAAGTGTTTATCCATCAGTTTTTTTCTACCATTGGTCAAGGTTGTACCACATGCTTCTAGGTGCAGATGAGTGTGGAGAGCTGGTTTCTGTAGGTATCCCAAGTAGTGGGCAGGGAGTGAGAGAGGCAAGGTGATGTTATGTTGCTCCTGAGAGAAGCTAGTTGATGCCTACAAAGAGTTGATCATTGCACAACACGTGGAAAAAGAGGTGAGGCTGGAAGGATATAGCAGGATGCACACAAGATTTCTAAACACTGCTTCTCCCTGAATTTGAGTTAATGGTATCCCTCTCTTCAGCTGCTCAGGCCAGTCCTGGACTCATCTCTTTCTCTCACATTCCACATCTAATCTTTCCAGAAATCTTCTTGATTCTACCTTCAAAGTATGCCCATAATCTGACCACTCATCATCTCCATTGCTATACTTTATTGCCAACATGTCTCTCCTGAATTACTGCATCCAATTAACTCCGTTTTGCTACCCTTCCTAAGGTCTATTCTTAACAAAGCTGCCAGAAGGATAATTTTTAAAACACAAGGGCAATCATGTTGCACTTTGCTAAAAACTATCCAATAGTTTCAGAGTAAAAACCAAAGTTCTTACAATGACCTATAAAACACTATACAATCAGCCCCTTTCTCCATTCAGCATGACTTCATCTTCTACAACCTCTCCCTCTCCCCTTGATCATTCTACTTTAGTTCCTTAGAGCTTTGTTGTTCCTTGAAAAATCTGGGAAAACCGGATCTTTGCGCTTCCTTTTCCCTCTGCTTAGAATGGTTTTTAAAAATTTAAATATCTTCATGGCACATGACTGCATCCCTTTTAAGTCTTTGTTTAGGTGTTACCTTAATGAGGTCTTCCATGATTGCCTTACTTAAAATAGTGCCCCAACATAGCATTCTTGCCTTCCTGTTTTGCTTTGTTTTTCTTCATGATACTTATCACATCCTGACATGTTATGATATTACATCCTGACATATATTTGTTTGTTGGTTTATTTGCTCTTTCCTTTTCTTTAGAATGAAGCTTTATGAAGGCAAGGACATTTATCTCTTTTGTTCATGATGTATTCCCAGTTCTTAGAATTCAAACCAATTCACTTATTATGTTCTATGTACTATTCTAAGCATTTTCCATGTATTAACTATTTAGTTCTCACAACAGCCCTATGAGGCAAGAATTTTTTATTATCCTCATTTAAAAGACTAGAAAACAGAGGCACAAATTAATTATTTAGTTCAAAGACATGTAGTAGGCACATAGTGTTTCAATGAATATCTCTTTCTGTTACCAGAGTCATTTGCATGAATTAGACTTAAGCAATGTAAAATAGTGGGAAGTACATGGTCACTGGGGTCATGCAGACCTGGGTTCAAATCTGGTCTTTACGGATTCAAAGATCACAGGGCAAGTTACTTAACTCGTCTGAGCTTCTGTAAATTCAAAATAATAATCCCCATCTTTTGGGACCTTGTACAATTTGCTATTCCCTGTAAAGCACTTGGCACATTGCTTAGCACATAGAAAGCAGTTAATAGATGGTAGCTAGTGTTACGTGCAGGTTACTTCAGAAGATTACATTAGGTAGATTTATGTTCTTAAACAATGTACAATAGTCATTCAGGCCCTGAGGTCCTGCTTCCCTTTCATAGACAGAAGGCTGCATATATTAACATACATCATGTATGAAGCAATCTCATATTTGGATATCCTGAAATAATTCTTCTATTGTCAATAGGCTCCAAAGGAAAAGTCTCTTCTAAATGGTCAAAAGTAGTGAATATTGATGATTTAACAATATTGGCAGGATTACTGAAGTTAATTGTTTCCTCAGAGTAATCACTCGGTACTGTGCACCGATAGAGCAGAGGTGTGAAGCTTGTGGAGACTTGATCCTAGAGTGCTCAGAGTAACCTGCACTCATTTCATTCCTTTGGGAGGATGAAGGGGAGCTCCTTCTCCTCAGCTTGAAAGCTCTGAGAAAGAAGGACAGAAGTGTTCTACTGCCTCCAGGACTCTGCCTGATGAAGCACCAATGGGTGGGTAGTGCAACTGGCTTCGTGGACTTTGTTTAGTGAGAAACTCCATGGATCTCACAGAAGAGGACTTTAAAAAATGTGTGTGTTTTTAAATTGATTTCAGAGAGAAAGAAAGGGACAGAAACATCAATGATGAGAGAGAATCATGGATCGGCTGCCTCCTGCACACCCCCTACTGGGAACCAAGCCTGAAACCTGAGCATGTGCCCTGATCCAGAATAGAACCTTGACCTCCTGGTTCACAGGTGGATGCTCAACCACTGAGCCATACCAGCTGGGCAGAAGAGGACTTTTGTATAGACCACTTTACTGCAGTCCAACTGCCTCCTAATTTAAGTCTGATTGATTTTAATTTGATTATGGAGCCAAGGGGTCTTTTTATGTTTGAGAAAATTATATGGGTTTATACGATTTTATTTTTTCTTATTCCCTACTTAGGGGACTTTTATTATGCCAGTTACTTTGATTTTTTTCCTGTTTCTTAGCATTGTTCTCTTGTTATTCAGTTATGCACATTCCTATCTAAGGAATGAACAATGTTTCAGACAAGTCAGACCATTAGCATTGACACAAAGAACACCAAGTAATATTTTTGGAACAGTAAGTATCACAGTGCTCCACTTTCCAGAATCTTTCTTTGTAAATGGCTTTAACAGTGACAGCATGAGAGAAAGAGCCTCTACTGCTTTGCACATAGAGCAATTGGTATATGTTTTATGCTTTATTGGAAACAGATGTAAATATCCCCACATAACACTCTCCATTTATTTTTAGCTTTTTTTTCAATGTCTAAATGTTTTTATTTCAGCCATAATCTTAAAAAACAAAACAGCATTAACAGCTTCTAAGCAAGTCTTGCTTCAGATTCATCACATTGACTCCAAGTGTAATACCGAAACTATCTCAAGGGAATAAGCAAAGAACAGACTTCATAATTGTGTTCAGTTCTGGAGGAGAGCAAATGTCACAGCACTTTTTTTTTAGCTTTATAGAAGGAAGTCAGGGAGCCACTAAATGATGATGGTAATTACCTGTGTCGCTATTAATTAAATAAATATTAAAAATAAGTATTAGCTAGATAATAGGTGCTCATCCGACATAGTAAAGTAATGCAGTAAGCTGTACAGAGACAAGGAAGGCAAAGGTTGGCTTGCAAAATCACATTGCATCTCAAAGCTTTTTTTAATGCAGCTATCTTATTCAATGTACATATTGTGGGGTGATATTACAATAACAGACACAGTGCTACACTCCCCATTAACATTTGGAGAGATTCTCTTCTAAGTACACATATCATCTCTCACCTAATTCTAAATCTCTTCTGGGAATTGGCCATAATGGACAAAAGTCTACATGTTTTGGCTTGAAATAGAGGTTAATGATTCTCAGCATGACTTTGTTCATAGACTCGGATCAAGCACTGGCCATAGGATTTGCTACTCTCTGCACTTGGGGAATTCAGGAGCAATGCCATCAGCAAGCCTAGACCTGCACCCTAGAAGTGTAAACACGTCAAGATAAACATAAATGACTACACAGGCTTGACCATATTCACTTTTGCTGAAAATTATATTTAACGTTGAATGCTCTGCTTCAAACGTGTATTTTTCCTTCCTCCCAAAGAGTTATAAAGTTTTTACCATTTGTATGGGTAAAATTCGGTGGGAAGATATATTTTCAGATATACTAATAATAAGTGCTTAAATAACAATAACTTTCTAATAAGTAGCACTTAAGCTGTACAAAGACAAGACTGTTGTTATTGCCATCATTACTTAGTGACAGTGAGTGTGGATGATTAATTTTTACCATTAATGAAGGCCCTTAAGGATCAGGGACTTCCTAGGAGAGGCATGGAATGAGTCCCCATGACTGTTGTTCCCTTAGAAATGTATATAAAATCTGGTACTTCCATAATAACTTGCTACCTATCTTTCCACAGATCTTCAGTCTTTCAGGCAAAATATTTAAAGTCAGTAGAAAGCAAAACAGGGATAGTCAAACCATGAAGTAGAAAAGCACCATTGTTAGGAGAAATTCAGTAAAAAGTGGTTTGCTAAGTTGTCAGCCTGGGATGGTTTATATTAGAACAATGTACAAAAACTTGACATTAGGCCCAGCAATAAAAAGTTAGTTTACCTGGAACAAATTTCCATCAATATGCTTTAAATAAAAGATTTGTTACTGAAATCTGTGGATGTCTACAAAATTTACCTTATTCTCTTGACAGTGAAACATAATGGGGTTTGTCAATATCCACAAGTATTTTTACATGGCTTAATATTCTTATCAGAGGATGCGAAGGGGAGAGAGAAGAAACATAAAATAAGGCAAATGTGCCCTGACCAGTTTGGCTCAGTGGATAGAGCGTCGGCCTGCAGACTGAAAGGTCCCAGGTTCGATTCCAGTCAAGGGTATATACCTTGGTTGCGAGCACATCCCCAGTAGGGAGTGTGCAGGAGGCAGCTGATCGATGTTTCTCTCTCATCAATGTTTCTAACTCTCTATCCCTCTCCCTTCCTCTCTGTAATAAATCAATAAAATATATTTAAAAAATAAGGCAAATGTGATCTGGTTTACAGTAAGTACATAAAAAGTCAGATTTCCTTTATAAGAATTGCATGTCAAGAAAATAAATACATGTATCTTGTATGCCTCCTGTGTATAATTCAAAGGTTAATAAGATACATCACTGCAATATAGGAAGTGGTCCCTTTTGTTAACCACAATCTGAACTTTTTACCTGAGAAGCAAACACAGAGCTAAGCTAGATGGATAGGTTTTTATTAGTTGAAGAGGCCAATGAAAGACTTGGCATAAGATTTATGAGGTTTGCCTAGCCCAGTGGTCGGCAAACTCATTAGTCAACAGAGCCAAATATCAACAGTACAACGATTGAAATTTCTTTTGAGAGTCAATTTTTTTAAACTTAAACTATATAGGTAGGTACATTGTTATTAACTTAATTAGGGTACTCCTATGCTGGCCTTTGCTAAAAACGTTCTCAATCTGATTGAGGTACGTTCGCTGAGGTCGACCCCTTCCAACTCTCCCATTCACACTCGTCTTGTATACTTGTTTTGTCTATCTTTTGTCACCCTGCGTGATTTGCGGATGCGACTAGCACTAACCACTGCACAATGAGACTGCTGACTTACTGGCTCACTCAACTCGTGCATGAATCGCGCGCGCCTCCCCTGTGCTGCCTATCCTGCGGCCCAGCCTGCCTGCGCCGGGTCTCCCGTCGCCCGACCGACTGACACCCCCCACTTCTTCTAACGCCACTTCTTCAAAATAGACTCGCCCAGGCCGAAAACCGACTTCTGTGCCTGGGCCACGTAGTTTCAATCACACTGTATGTGTGCGCCCGCACGTGGTATTTTGTGGAAGAGCCACACTCAAGGGGCCAAAGAGCCGCATGTGGCTCGCGAGCCACGGTTTGCCGACCACTGGCCTAGCCTACTATCATTTGAACTATCTGCTTTGACAAAAAGGTGTTTTAACTTGTTGTCCTTAGCTAGATGGCTGTTTCATTTTCAACTCAGATAGATAACCAAGTGACTTGCTTTCAGGGAGTGAGGTGCAACTAACTCATTTCCCTACATTTTGATGTTGTGTGTATATGATAACCTTCTTCATCTTTTAGCTGCTTCATAGAAATCATTCAGATAGGTATTTTAAAATGTTTATTTTGGAAAATTAGTCTGACAGAGCAATTGTATAGATAGCACAGAGAGCTCCCACACACTCCTTGCCCAGCTTCCCCCAATGCTAACACCTTACATAGCCATGGTACAATGATTTTAAAACTAAAAAAATTAACCTTAATATAATATCATTAACTAACTTACAGATCTTACTCAGATTTTTGCAGTTATTGCACCCATATCTGTTTCAGGGTCTAATCCAGGATCCCACATTGAATTTAGTTGTCACGTCCCCTTAAGCCCTCTGCAACTCATTCCTCAGTGTTATGGGTTGAACTGTGTTCTCCAAAAATCCATATGTTGAAGTCCTAGCCCCTACTGTTTCATAACGTGACCTCGTTTGGAGTTAGGGTCTTTGTAGAGGTAATCAAGTTAAAATAAGGCCCGTAGAGTGGGCTCTACTTCAATATGACTGTTGTCCTCATAAAAACAGGACAGTTGGACACAGATGCATGCACAGAGGGAAGATGATGTGAAGATGCAGGGGAGATGCCTGGAACACGTTCTTCCCTCACAGCCCTCACAGAACCAATATTGCTGACACCTTGATCTGAGACTTCCAGCCTCCAGAATCACGAGGCAATCAATTTCTGTTGTGTGAGCCACTCAGTTTATGGTGCTTGATTGGTAGCCCTCGCAAACTAATGCACTCAATCTTTATCTTCCGATGTATTGACACTCTTTTTAAAAAATGACTCAATGGATGTCCTAGTTGCTGACAGAATTAACCTGCTATTATACCTACTCATTTTAAGGACATGTTTTGTGTGCTTACTGAGGTCACTTTCTTGGAGCTGCTATTGCCTGTGTCACTGTTCATATGTTCTAAACAGGACTTACTATGTGCCCAGCATTAGCTCTGGCTTTACCACTTAATTCTCTCCATCTCTTTTTGAGGTAGGAACAGGAGAAATTGTCTTATCTAGAATGGATATCTAGTCATATAATTGAGAAAGTCAATGAAGGCAGGAAATCACACAAAATATGTACACCTAAAACATTTTTCTTCTTTGTTTCCCCTCCCTTTGCCTGGCTCAGAGAGCTGATCTTATTTTATTTTATTACTTATTTTGATTACTTTTTCTTTTTACCTCCATCACCCTCTGGTAACCACCAACTTGTTCTCTGTGGTTGTGTGTGTGTTTTAGATTCCACATATAAGAGATCATATTTATCTTTCAAGGTCCATCTATGTTATTTCAAATTAAAAGATTACATTATTTTTTATGGCTGAATAATATTTCATTATATATATAATTGAATTGTTTGTTTTTCAATGTATATTGAGTTGCATATGAGAAGGAATATTATATACATTGTCATTTATTTTTTAAAAAAATATATTTTTATTGATTTCAGAGAGGAAGAAACAGCAATGATGAGAGAGAACTATTGATCGGCTGCCTCCTGCACGCCCCCTACTGGGGATTGAGCTTGCA
>NW_005369442.1:2421627-2441448 GCF_000412655.1 Myotis brandtii | reverse complement strand
GATGTGCCCGCAACCCAGGTACATGCCCTTGACCGGAATCGAACCTGGGACTTTTCAGTCCGCAGGCCGACGCTCTATCCACTGAGCCAAACCGGTTTCGGCAACACTGTAAATTCTTTATCCATTTATGCATTGATAGACACTTAAGTTCTTTCCATATCTTGGCTATTCTAAATAATGCTGCAAAGAACATGAGGTGCATACAACTTTTCAAATTAGTATTTATGTTTTCTTCAGATATATACTCAGAAGAGGAATTTCTGGGTCATATGGTAGTTCTATATTTAATTTTTTGGGGAACCTCCGTGTTTTCCATACTGGCGGCACCAATTCACATTCCCACCACTAGTGCACAAGAGCCTTCTTTTCTCCGCATCCTTTCCAATGATGGTTATCTTTTGTCATTTTGGTAATAGCCATTCTAACAGGTGTGAAGTCATATTTGTGGTTTTGATTTGCATTTCCCTGATGATTAGTGATGTCAAGGATCTTTTCACGTACCTGTTGGCCACCTGTATGTCCTTCTTTAGAAAGATATCTATTTGGATCATCTGCCCATTTTTAATTGGATTGGTTCATTATTTTGTGTGGGTTTTTTTGCTATTGATTTGCATAAGTTCTTTATGTATTTTGGTTATTAATTAGCCCCTTATCAGATATATGATGTTTTCTCAAATAATAAAAGTAGAAAATTTACGTTAATAGAAAATCACCATTATAATATCAAAATAATAATTGCTGCAGGCAATATCTAGGAGTTTTATAGTTTCAGATCTTATATTCAAGTCTTTAATCCACTTTAGTTGATTTTTATGTATGGTGTAAGAGAGGGGTCCAGTTTCATTCTTTTGTACGTGGATATTTAGTTGTATCAGAACCACTGTGGAATGGATTATTCTTTCCCCTTTGAATGAGGTTGGCACCCTTATCAAAAATTAGTTGACCATAAATGATGAGTTTATTTCTAAACTCTCAACTCTATTCCATTGGTCTATATGTCTACCCTTAAGCCAGTACCACACTGTTTTGATTACTGTAGCTTTGCAGTAAGTTTTGAAAATGGAGATTGTTTGGCCATTTGGGGCCCCTTGGAATTTGTATGAATTTGAGGACTGGCTTTTCCATTTATGCACATACACATAAAGCCATTGGAATTTTGTTAGGGATTGCAATGAATCTGTGGATGACTTTGGGTAGCGCTGACATCTTGACAATATCAAATCTTCCTACCCATGAACATGGGATGTCTTTTCATATATTTAGGCCTTTTAAGATACTTCTTGATACTCTTTAGTAGAATACTAATTTAGGCAGAGCCATCTGACCCCTTCTAAAGTTTCCAAGGAATACATGGGCAAAAGTCCCAAATGTTGAATGATTGCATTGAAACACATGTCCCTGCAATTCACAAAGCATCACTTTATTTCCATATAAATAACAGTCACTGATGAAGGGAAAAGAACAAAATCATGACTGCCAATATTTACTTAGGAAACCATTTTCATAGAATACGGATGGAAGAAAATGGAATGCATCTTCAGAGTGGCAGGGGACAGAGGGACAGGCACAGCAGATTGAAAGCATAAAAGCATATTCTCATAAGAACCAAGCAATCCTTGTTGTTGGAGGACCAAATAGAATCATCATTAATGTAAGTAGAATCAAAGTTCACGATCTGTAAGTCCTTCTTAAGATATGCATGATTCAGCTTATTTACAGTTCGGGCAAAGGCATATTTAGAAGCACAACTATATGCTTCCAAACTGTACACTTTCTTGAAGTGCAGATCAAAAAATGGATTGTCCTAGAAAAGAAAGAGAGACATGATTTTGTTTGTAGTCAAGAAAATAACTAGATTCTCTCATATTCTTTTGTATATACTTCTTGATTATAAAGAATTAGTACCAAACATATTTCTAAAATCTACACATGAGCTTTCCCAAAGCTACCTAACCTGCTTCAAACATTGCTTCCAAGAAAATCATAAGGATTATTTATGAAGCGTCTATAATGTTTTCAGTTATACAATTAGAACGTGTCTCAGAATGTGTAGTTATCTATCAACTCTTGCCAGGGTAGTGAATTTGAGAGGATGGATAGGGATGAAAAAAGAATAAACTCACTTATAGACTTCTGAAGGGGAGAAAATGTTTCTCCTTTTCTCTACCAGGAGGGTGGTTCCTTGTGCTATTCCAAAGGTAGAAGGGTGAAATACAGGATGGCTAATTAGCTTGTGGCATACCACAGATCACCAACTTGCTGACTTTGAAGTCAATAGCAAAGAACTACCTTTGAAGTTAGTAACAAGGATCATTAAATCATTGGACTGAAACAGAAAAAAATTACTAAAGGCTGCCTCTAGGCTTTTTGGATTGCTCTAGGCTTTTGTTATACTTCTAGTGGAGGTGTTTTGAGAAAAAGCAGACATCAAATCTAATCTAAGTCCTGTATGTTAAAATAATACTTGCTAGTGTTACTAATAACAGTAAAAACAATGCCTTACATTTATAAAGTGCTTTTCAGTTTACCAAATGCTTTCACATTCATTATCTGCCTAACTCCTAACTCTCCTTGAGAGTGGAAGGTTTGAATTATTTATCTTTGTGTTCATGGCAACTACTAGGTTCTCAACATGTGTTGAACTGATCTGAAGTAGTTCCATAAAAAAGAAGTGGAGGTAAACATTGCCCTTTAACTGGTAAGGAGGCAGAGAGAGACCAAACAAGAGTCTGAATAATTTGTTACCATGTAAACATTATATAAGACTTAGGTATTTGCAATTTCTTTTTGTTAAAATATATTTTTATTGATTTCAGAGAGGAAGGGAGAGGGAGAGCGATAGAAACATCAATGATGGGAGAGAACTATTAGTTGGCTGCCTCCTGCATGCCTCACACTGAGGATTGAGTCCACAACCCCGTCAGTGCTCTGAATCAAACCTTGAGATCCAGGTTCATACATAGGTCGATGCTCAGCCACTGAGCCATGCTAGCCGGGCTGCAAGAAAATTCTTGCATGAGGAAGGAAAAACAAGATGGGTTTTGAAGTTAAACTACCATCTTGAATCTCTGATGTAACCACGGACAGAGCGCTTATGTGATGTGACCTTCACTTTTCTTCTCCTTTTTGAAAGGTCTGATATGAAATTTACATGCATACTATGGAGCTTAATAAATGATAGTTCCCTTTCCTAAATCTGTCCCCAGTAAGATTGTGATGCTGGTGTTAATACCACCTTGCTTTATACCATTAACAGAATTTAAAAACAACATTTAAAAAAAAGAATGTACATGGGTGGTGTTAAGTGTAGTGTTCCCCTAGTCACCTCTTGTAAAAATTTTCCCCAGGTGTCATAATTGCAGGAGAAAATCTCAATAAAAGGAAATCATATCCATTCTATTACCAAATACTAATCACACACCTTATATAATTTATCCATTGAAACAGTTGTCTTATCATCTAGAAAATATACTTAATGCTTTTGAGATATTTGGAGAGGATTTTTTTCCTTTAGCCTAAAAATTGAAGCCTGAGCAGGCATGCACATAGAATACAGGTTCCTTCCTCCCTCTCTCCTTCCCTTCCCCTTCCTTCCTTCCTTCCTTCCTTCCTTCCTTCCTTCCTTCCTTCCTTCCTTCCTTCCTTCCTTCGGTAATGAATTTGAGAGTATGGGTAATGATGAAAGAAGATAAACCTACTTACAGACTTCTGGAGGGGAGAAAGGTTTCTCCTTTACTCCTTGGTGCCAAATACACCAAATTTTAAAAATAGGATTCCTCTCTCCCTCCCACCCTCCCTTCTTTCCACCCTTTCTCCTTCTCTCCTTTCTACACATTCTTCCTCCCTCCCACCCTCTCTCCCTCCCTTCTTTTCTTTCTTTCAACCTCTTCCCTCCCTCTCTTCTTTCTTGACAGAATCCTAGAACTAAAAGGGACCTCACATATCACTCAGTAATCTCTTGTTTGTAGCTTGGATAGTAGTTTCCAGAGAAGTGAAGCCCAGGTCACACGAAGTTACTGGTAGACCCAGGACAAGAACCAAGATCTTAGTTAACCCAATCCCACTTTTTGCTACATCATTCTCTCTCCTGTTGCACCATGTCAGTCTCCAAATCCCCAGACATTTTGATGTCTGCATTATAAATTGACTTCCATTTTAATTCCATTCCTTTTTAAAGCTGACAATTCTCTGGCTCAAATTGCTCTATTTAAAACTGTATCACTGATAATGAAAAAAATATAGTAAATGCTGACTCCTAAGGATTCAATTCTAAGAGGAAGGAGAGTGGAAATTCCCAGAACAACTGGGATATTTTTATTTCACCCATAGAAAATAAATCTTTAAAAGGACTACTCTTTGGATTTAATAGGTTTTCTTCCAGCAATTTAATATTTTAGGTCCGAAAGTGAAGAGTAAAATAGAAATAGTCAACTTTTAAAAATATATCTATTTCACTATCAAAGATAATGATCTTCAAAGGGGAAAGAGAAGAATCAACATTGTCTGTATGAAATTAAAGGCCAGAAAGGTGAGGAAAAAATAGAGCACAGCTATTTGCTTTCAATGAATCTAAGTTGACAGGTTTGCTGAATGCATCCTCAGACACTGAACAAACTTGTAGAAATAATTATGATATCATTAATATTTGAGAAGTTCAGAAAAAATACAAAAATGGTCAAAAAAAGAGGCAGGGATGGTTAATTTCTGAAACAGATAAGTGAACTTGAGATTGATTTCTGATAAAATTTAATACAGTGAAGAAAATTTACAAGTACATAAAAGTATAAAGAAAATAATAATTAAAAATTTGTAATTCTATCACACAGAGTTAATTGTTAAAGTATTGGTTTGTTCATATATATATGTTCATATACATACCTATGTTATTTTTATATATATATGTGTATATATACTATGTTTATGTATACATACATATGTTTATGTTTATGTATATGCATACACATAAATATACCTGTGTTATTTTTTGTATTAAAATTTAAGGCTCAGATTTCAATTTGTGTTTTTTTAATTCTCACCCAAGGATATTTTTTACATTGATTTTTACAGAGTTGAAGGGAAGGAGGGATGGGGGAGGGGGAGAGAGAGAGAGAGAAACATCAATGTGTCTGTCACCTTGATTGGTTACCTCCCACATACACCCCGACCAGGGCTAGGGAGCAAACGTGCAACCCAGATATGTGCCCTTGACCAGGAATCGAATCTGAGACTCTGGTAGGCTGGCCAACACTCTAATCACTGAGCAACACCGGCCAGGACCAGATTTCAGTTTTAATAATACGACAGACTAAATATTCAAAATGGAGAATATTGGAGAAAAATTTTATATTCCAGCATATTGATATGCAATAATATATATTTAACTATTTCCTAAATATTTCTTAACATTTATGTAGAATGTATTGTCAGAAAAATGCTGTATGAGTACTTAGGAAAGGAACAATGAAATCCGCATGCTTTTACCAAAAAGTCATGCTAAACATGACAAATTTTAAAAATAAGATTCCTAGGTGATAAGTCAAGATAATAGCAGATAGTATATATTGATTTCAGAAGGGTCTTAAGGACACAATTTACACATTCAGACTAAATAATTAATTAAGTAAGGCAGAATTAAGGGCTTATGTGTGTCTAATTCTCCATGTGTAGCCTCAGAGTCTGGCAGGGCCTAATATCTATAATAATAAAAGCATAATATGCTAATTAGACCGGACAGCCAAACGACCTTCTGGACGTCATTCCAGACTTCCTTCCAGATGAAGCCACTGTGGTGGGGCTGAGGCAGAGGTGGTTAGGGGTGATCAGGCAGGCAGGCAGAGGGTTAGGGGCGATCAGGCAGGCAGGCAGATGAGCAGTAGGAGCCAGTGGTCCCGGATTATGAGAGGGATGTCCGACTGCCAATTTAGGCCTGATCCCGATCCCTGCGGGATTGGACCTAAACCAGCAGTTGGACATCCCACAAGGGGTCCCCGATTATGAGAGGGTGCAGGCCGAGCTGAGCGACCCTCCTCCCCTGTTCACAGATTTCGTGCACCGGGCCTCTGGTATACTATAAATTCTCAATGAATAAGTGAATGTATCTGAATTTGTAGAGATGTTAAACAAGCAATCAAAACAAGGCAAATTAACAGATTTCTGGGTAAAGTCTAGCTCTGCTAATTAATAGCTACGTGACCTTGGCAAGTCTATTAATCTCTTTAAGTCTCATTTTTCTCCTCTGTAGATCAGGAGTAATAATAGAATGTAACTCATGTGGGTTTTGTGATGATTATGTGGCACTTGATAAGAGTTTGCTAAGTGTGAATGGTAGCAGGTAGCAGTACTACTCAGTAATAGTAGTAACTTATCAATTACCTAGGAGTATGCACTTAGCCCGCCTGCTTCATCATTTTTATTACTGACCTGAATGAAGTCCTAAGTGTTGTGCTCATTAAATCTGCATCATATCACAGTGAATATTTTAAAAATTATAATGTTAGAAGATTTGATAGGTGGGAAGAATAAGCCAGACTAAGAATATGGCATTTAGTAGGAATAGGAATAGATGAGTTTAAATTCTAATTCATCCAACAATAACACAGTTACTGGTTGAAGGCTATAGTAAAAGATGAAAAGTCATGGTCCCAGTTTTTTGGAAGCTTTCCATCCAGAGAAGAGACAGAAAAAGCCAACAATTGCAGTTTGTCGGATTATGGCTATAACACACTTACCAGTATATCCACAATTCAATGGGGGAGACGTGAGTAGGACTTTACCCAATGAATCTGGGAAAGGGGTAAGAGATAGAGGCGATTGGGCATTCTAAGCCTTGAGAGTCAGTAGTGAAGCACAGTGGATTATAAAGTTTAAGATAGGATGACCAGAGAGAAAGAAGTCAGATCACCAAGGACCTTCATTTAGATTTTATTCTGTGTAAGTAGAGGGATGGCAGGCCAGCTTAAATGGCAATTCATGCACTAAAGACCTGAGGTTTCAAATAAGTATTTAATAGAAATAAGGAGTCCATGTCAAAAGAAATATAAACTAGTCACCCTAAGTCTAAAGTATTGCCTTTAATTCTGGAAAAACAGAAGCATTTCAAAAGAGAGAGAATAGTGTAGTGAAGGGTGTTGAAGCAATGTCATGGAAACAAGTAACACTAATGCTATTACCTCTGAGTGTTTATATTGTCCTGTCATATTGGCTTATGTGATCTTCATGCGAAAGTTATTTAAAGGATGAAATGGGGTACATTTAACCTAGAAAAGAGAAAACTTGAGGGAACATTATAATCAGCCTCAAGTATTGGAAAGGCTGCTATATGAAAGGAGGATTGGATTTGTTCTGAATTGCTCCAAATGGCAAAACTAGAACTGATGGGTAGAGATTTTGATTAAACATAAATAGGAAATTTAAAAATAAAGCATGGCAATTCAGAAATAGAATGGACTTCCTCATGTGGTAATGAGTTCTCCATCAGCAGAAGAGTACAAGGAGACTAGGAAAACCACTTGTTGCAAGGTCAAGTGGAGAGATTGTAGTATACAGACTTCTCCTGCCTTTCAATTTGAAGGTAGTAGGATTTCCAGGAAGTATTGATCCTTCTGAAGGATCAAGTGGCTAACTGACAGAAAGTCTGAAGAAGGTGAGGGAAGGAATCCCCCAAACTTACGGTGGAAGTTGAGGAAGAGAGAGCGAGAGTGGTGGTGGAAGCACCATATATTTAAAGTTTCTGAATTGATTGATTGTGTTTAACCTGTTAAGAAGCCCTTGGGAAAGATGCTTTTAAATTTAATAGACAAAATTCAAATTTAAACTCATAAAAACAAAACAAAAAGCTCCCAGTACATCATCCCAGTAGATTACACTTTACGACTTAAGAACAATATGCCATCTTAACACTTAATTACATGCCAAGAATATGTGAAGTAGGATATTGAACATAAAGATCTCCAGCTTATCGATCCCACATCTCCCTTATAGAGAGTAACACTTACAGTATCTGCTTCTTTTCCATCAATCATCTGCAGATCATTCAAAGACCACTTCTTTGTTACTTCATATTTTTCATCTAAACCTATTCTGTAGTGTTTCACCATAATTATTTTTACTTCTTCATTTTTGGTCACTGTGGGACAGAAAAACACTTAGTTTACATAAACTCTTAGAAGGTAAGTTATTCATCATCATACTTTTCAATATTTATGTATCCCTTTTTCTTACAATGAGCTTGAACCTACATTGTATCTATACCCCATTTATGAACCCTGCTGTATCTGAACCTTCACAAGTATGCTCCCAGATTTGCCCTATGTGTTAACTTTATTTTTGCTACAATTGTGGTTACATACTGCACAACAATATCTGTCATATAGAACACTGAGCTGTGTGCTTTCAACAGTGAGTTTTGTGGTGGGGAATGGGGTTCAACTCAGGGCAGGAAATAAGAGGCTTAGCGTTGGCTTATGGTCAGTGCCAAAGTGTTTACCAGAACAACTTGGAATTTTAATTTATGACAATATAAGTAAGTGAAGTCAGGAAAGTGAACAGTTCTGCTCACAAAGCAACACAGTGTTAAGGAGTGACCATGCAAATACTACTGTGTATGCTTTCTTTTAAAGTCACTGTAAGATTTTTAAAAAATTTATTGATTTGAGAGAGAGAAAAGGGGAGGGAGGGAGGGAGAGAGAGAGAGAGAGAGAGAGAGAGGCATTGATTTGTTGTTCTACTTATTTATGCATTCATTGGTTGATTCTTGTATGTGCCCTGATTGGGGATGAAACCTGTAACTTTGTCATATGGGGGCCACACTGTAACCAACTGAGCTACCTAGCCAGGGCCAAAAGGTGCTGTGAATTTTTTTATATAGAAATGCTTGCATCGCAGCTACTGTAGACCTAGTTGAGATTTTTAATCCTCTGTAGTGCACCCCTAAAATTCTAGTATTCAAAATGTGTCACTGAGACCAAAAGTTTCAGTACTATGCTTTGAAAAGTGTGGCAAAACCATTGCTAATTTTATGTGAACAAAATTAGGAAATAATTTCCTGGCCTTAGAATCATTGTCTTTGGTCTCACGTGAACACATCAGAAGAATCCACATTTAATGTTAGCAATCCTGAATTGAAAATTATTGATGAGTTAATAAAGGAGTATTTATCGGATACAACTATTATAGATGCCACAGAGGGTAGTATGAGACATGGCCTCTGTCCTCTAGAAATTTATGGTTTTGTTGGGGAGGCAAAACTAACAAACATGAGTTACATAAATTATATATATTATAAAGGTGTATAGAGCTGGCAAAATCAAATATCTTAAACTTTCTTTCAAGATGGATGACATCACTTAGAACATTGTAAGCTGGCTTTGTCTTCTAAGAGTGAAATCAGATCTGTCTTTAGGGAAGACTCTTTTGATTCTAGAAAGTTCTACTTTGGCATGCCCTCCTAGTTTAGAATGTACAAGACATTATATTATAATATAATCATAGTGATAGATAAGTGATGTGGAGCAACGTGTGTGCTCAACAGGAGTTCTGAGAAGGGAGAGACTTGGAATAGTTAAGGTAGGCATTATGAAATAAATACCATTTGAGTTAGAGCTTGAAAATTAGTTCAGTTTGGAAAGGTGGGGATGATACTGAAGGCATTTCTAGGTGAAGGTAGCAGGAGAAAATGAATAGAAAATAGAAATGGAATTGCACCAGGAAGAATTAGAGAAAGTGAACGATATAGATTGGCTGATGTTAGGATGTGGTGGGCAATCAGATTAACTAGGTTAGGAAGGTTGTGTAATGTTTTGAAAGACTCCGGATCTGAAAAGTGACAGGAACCACTGTAGACTTGTGGTGTCTGACTCCCGCTCTGGGAGGAGGGATGGGTGGCTGGCCTGGACAGTGAGGGCTCCAGAACCGGGGCTGGGGAAGGAGTAATTGTCCTCTGAAGGTGCAGGTGTACTGCTGCTAAGGCAACCAGTTGAGCTTAAAGTTGATGATGGGGCTCAGTCCCCCGGAGAGATGAGTCTGAGAAGGTTGACAAATCTAAGAAGAGGAAGCTATGCCAGGTGTTCAGTGAAAGTTGAGCAGGAGACTAATACAATGGTGTCCTGTTAAAGGAGCAGTTTGCTGGAAGCAGTGATACACAGGATACAATGAAGAGGAAAAGAGAGTGGAACTAGAGGTCCCTGGAAGAGGCAGTGCGATTCAATGGACTCTGACATTAGACATTCTGGATGCAGATCATGACATCACTTCTTACAGTGTGGTCTGAGTAAATTACTTAATCTCTAGAAAGATTAAAGCTCAGTTTTATTAGGTAGAAAGTAGACATTAGAAACCCATCTTATATAATAAAAGCCCAGTGACCGAACGGCAGAACGACCGGAACGACCGGAAGAACTGCAGCCCCTCGCCCTGGCCAGCCCCCAACAGAGCGGCCGACTGGACCCCACCAGCGCATGAATTTGTGCACCGGGCCTCTAGTAGGGTATAAAGATAAAGGATCAAGTATGCAAATGACTTAGGGTAGTACCTGGTTTATAGTAATTGTTCAAGTGTTTCATTTTGTTTCTTTTAAGAGACTATTGTAACATAGGCATAGGATGTGGGCTATGGAAATAGAAGTGGTAAATCCAGGTAAGATTTCAAATGAGGCATTGATGACAATTAATGGAAATCAAAACAGGAAGGTATGGAAGTGAACTGGTTGAGTGGAATAGCCATCTACTTCAGAAGAGAAGGAGATGGAAGTTTATAATTTAAGAATGGAGATACGGACTTGAGATTTTTTCAGTGTGGACAGGTTTGCAAGACTAGGTGTGTAGGAAAAAGAGCAGAGGAAAGAGGTGAGAGAGTGGAGAAGAAAAACATGCCAGCAGAGTGGTCTAAGAAGGAGCCAGCGGAAAAGAGACAAGCCTAACAGTGCAATGCTATGGAAATTGAGAGATTGGGAATTTCAAGGATTTGGAGGTAATCCTGTGAAGTCACTTCATTGGGTAAAGCCAGAGTTCAGTCCAGGCACTGCATCTGACTTGGGGAGCATCATTGATTTCCTCCCTAAGGGCAGTTTCTCTGGAACAGCGAAGGCAGAAGACAGCTAGAGTAGAGTCAAAAAAGAAAAAAGAAGAGACTAAAGGTTGTGATTTAGATACCATGTCCCAAGAGTTTGGAAGAGGAGGGATTGCATATTCAAGAGACAAAGGCAGTGATGGAGGGCCATGTCCTAGAGGGGACCTAGAACAGAAGATCTTAACCAGGAGTTAAGAAATAGCTCAGAATTCTGAAACTGTGTGCAAAAGATGGTGGGTCCCTGCCCATGTACATGTCTCCAGCCCTAAAAAAGGTCTGTTTGGAGACAAACAAGGCAGTTGTGTCTGTCCAGACAAAGGCTCTATCTCAGAACCAAAGGACAACGTTCTTGTTCTGCCTGCTGTCTCACTCACTACTTAGGGGGTGGGAGAGGGTGGGGATGGAGGGACATAACAGGACACTGTATGAAAATGTAATTTGAAGAAAATTCCACTGCCTCATCTACATGTTATAATAACCAGCTAATTGATCATAGACCCACTGATTCATTAATTTGATAAATGTTTGAATGCCTTTTTGAATAAAGCCCTGTGCTAAACACTAAAATAATGAATTCCCATAAGGCACGATTCCTGAGATTACAGGGAGTGGGGGCTTCATGAAAAAAATACATGATCTCATAACTTTGTAAATTGCATAAATGTCTAACCACCATGCTGTACACCTGAAATTAATATAAAAATTTTTTTAAAACTTGAATCGGGCCAGTGGGTTAGTTGATGGTAATGGGTCAGTGTTAATTTCCTGATTGTGATGGTTGTATTGTGATTGTGTAGGACAGTGATTTTCAACTGGTGTGTCATAGGAATTTTTAAAACATATAATACCTGACTATTTAATCAGGGACACTGACCTCTTTTCTTTTAGATTGTCAAATAAATAAAAGGACAGCAGCCATCACAACAATAGCCATTCAATGTGAATGAATCAAAATTATACCTTTTTTTGGGCAGAATCAAAAAAATATAATCTGTTTTTTGGTGTGCCACTGAATTTTAGTAATTAGTTTATGTGTGCCATGAGAAGAAAAAGGTTGGAAATTGCTGATGTAGGAGAGCGCCCTTGCCTGTTATTGCAATAATATACTAAAGTTTTAGTGTGGGCACTGGGGCATCATGTTGGCAATTTACTCTCAACTGTTTCAAGAAGAAAGTTATTTGTACAACTATTATCATTGCAACTCTTTAGTAAGTTTGAGATTATTTCAAAATAAAAAGAAAAAATTATGTTTAAAAAAATAAAACACATGATCACAGTGCTGGGAGTGAGGCAAGGACAGGAGAAGGGTCATCTTCATCCCTCTGGTGATCGGGGAGAGCTTCTTGAAGGAGGTCATCTGAGTTGCAAAGGGCAGGGGGAGTTACAACGACGAAAGGGTAAAGGACGTTCTGGAACAGCATGTATACAAAAGCTGAAATACTTGACACTTTTTAGTAATTACAGGTATTTGGTATTGCTGGATTGAAGTGTGAGGGTGACTAGGGGGTATGAAGGAGGATAGGAAGGAGTGAGTTAGTGTAGAATGCTAGGTGGAGGAGTTCAAATGTTATCCTGAAAGCGATGTGTTTGTGGGGATTTGGGGGGAGGGTTGTCACTAAAGGATTTTAAGTGAATAGATAGGAAGAGCTTTAGATTTTAGAAAGTTTTGGGTTGTTTTTTTTTTTTGGCAATTCTATAAAGGATTGGTTGGAGGGAGAGAATGGAGAAAGAGATGTTAAGAAGGTAGGATCTACCAGTTAACAAGTTTTCTTACACTTAATGGTCACTGTCCCCCTAACACCAAACTAAGAAAATTAGAAGATGCTTTAAGTGTTAAGCTTTTGGTACAATGATGCAGCACAGAGACAGTCCAGCCTCCTTAATTTGGCAAAATATCCTCCTCTGGAGCCAACTAGGCTCCAAGATTGTCCTTAGCCAAGAGTCAAAGAAGTCTACGCATGCTGGACTGGACCCAACCCCTAATTCCCACACTTGAGCTGTGCTGCCAGCCAAAATTAAATGGCCATATCCACATTAATGGAGTGGGAAAGTGGAAACTTATCACATTGTCTTAAAACAGAAATGTGTTTATATAGTCAAAATGCTAGAGAGTTGGTTTCAGGAACATCAGAGGTGACATTGAATAATTATTATTTAGTGAGTAATATCTATAGACTGAGGGAAATTCAGAATGAACCTGCTCCAGTTTTAATATTTTAGTTAGCATTTTCAGAATTATAATTTTAAATTATGTCCGCCATATATTTTCATTTTTAATTTCAAAATAAACATTATCATTAATAACTGCCTCTATTTTCCTGTTAAAATAGCCACTGTTATTTATGAAGCTAAATGGAAAGAAGATAGGCCAATTGAACAAATGGAATTTGTCAGAATAGAGGAAAAAGTAGCTCATGAGGAAGCTGCACAGCAACACTTTAAATAAACAAATGACTTATTTTACAACCCTAGTGTTATATAATTGCTTCCATCATTGAAATTAAATAATAGGGAAGAGCTACCATGAGTTATCAAAGACAAGCAGCTTCATTGAAAATGTTTCAATGTATTGATGATGTCTTAGGGTCATTGAGGATGCTATTATTGATTTCATCAAAAAAGTAATTTTCACATAATATTTTTTCTAGAAATATTTTAAAAAACCAATTTTGGGACTACACTGGGTACTACAGATTGAATGTGTGTGTCCCCCGTCGCCAAATTCATATGCTGACATCCCAAACCCCAAGGTGATAGTGTTAGGAGGTGAGGCCTTTGGAAGGTGATTAAGTCATGAGGGCAAAGCCCTCTTAAATGGCATTAGTGCACTTATAAGAAGATGTGAGATCATGCAAGGCTACAGGAAGAGGATGACTGACTGTCTATAGAAAGTGAGGCCTCACCAGACAGGGAATCTGCCAATGCCATGATCTTGGGCTTTCCAGCCTGCAGACTGGGAGAAATAACTGTTTCTATGAGCCACCCAGTCTCTAGTATTTTGTTTCTTTTTCTTCTTAACTTATTCTTTTAAAAATACCCTTATTGTACTATTCTTATTGTAAACTAGAGGCCTGATGCACGAAATTCGTGCAAGAGTAGGCCTTCCTTCCGCCAGCTGCCAGCACCGGCTTCTCTCTGGCACCCGGGACTCGGGATTCCCTTGCAGCCCTAGCTTCGTTCGGAAGGACGTCCGGTCTAATTAGCATATTACGCTTTTATTATTATAGATGATTTGACAAAATTGTTAGATTCTCTGATTCCCAGAGAAGTAGTCCTGTTCCGGCATCAAAATGTAATACATGTGGGGAATTTATGCATACTGTTTTCATAATTCTAGCAAATGCTATTTATTTTCAAGTTAATGTATACAAATGGAAAATGTCTTTCTAAATATATAAGAATACTTAAAAATAGTCTATCATGTTTGTTTTCTCCACTTCATATGTATATTTCAGCATATGTTTTCAGAGTAAATAGATTTTTTCTATATATTTAAAAAATATAACCCAACCTTTTATTTTATTTATTTGGAAAATAATTTATCATGTTTGTTTTTTCCTACTTAGGACTTAACAGGAGAGCACTACATGTGATGTAAGTGTTATTATTTCCATTTCAGAGATGTCAATACTGAGGCCAGAGAGGTTAATTATTTTGCCCCAAATTTCACAGCTGACAGATAGGCAAAGCAGAGTCCGGTCTCACACCAGTTCTGTCTGATTCCAAACCTTCCAAGGTTCATTGCACCATGCCCTGCTACTTTCCATTTAATTATGGTTAATGTTTTATATGCCATTTCAAATTTGTCAGAATTTCTTTGATTCATTTGTACTCTCATCATTGCATAAATGACTTATCCCTTCTGAGTGCCCACACATAATAGAACTCTTACCTCCTTCATAAGATGCTGCTTTTAACTGCCAGGGAAAATGATGTTCTAAACTGGGGGAAGCTAATCTCGAGGATAAATAACCATGCAAACCCTGAGGTGGAAAGGTACTAAGATGCCAAGAAATCCGCAATGTAAATCCTAGCAAAGTACAGAGAGGGCGATTGAACATATGATATCTGTTTTTTTACATCGACCAGGTCATGTATCAAAATAACAGCCAATCACACTCATTTGGTTGCGAGAACCCTACAAGTGACAGACTCCGATCAGATAAACAGAAAATTTAACTTATTTAAACATATCTTCTTTAAATTTTGAAAATTACATGATAGGATTTGACTAGTCCAGATGTACAATTCTTAAAAATTTAGAACTGCTGGATTGTAGGACATAAAAGGAAATCACAAGTATGCATCTCTCTACTCCCTGGAGGTGACCAGTATTTCAATGTCTGGAGTTACTTGCCTCAACAATTGTGACCTGACCTGTTTGATTCACATCAATGGAAATTTTCTGAGTAAAGCATGGTCAAAGATTTAGGACTGTCAAGCATCGCATTGATTTTGCCTTAAATTACTGTTCTGTCTAAATGTATTTGAAATGGTCATAAAGAGATGTTGATGTTACATTTGGGGAAAGTGCTTTCAAATTGATGGATGTGATGTGGACCAGAGTTGTGAAAAGTTAGTGAACTAATATGATTTATAATCTTAACTTGTCTCTGGAATATCACAATATTGTCTTCTTTTCCTCATATCTGAGAGGACCTTGTTTTTCCTTGCTTCTTACACGACAGAATCATTGAATTTTACTGAAGACAGGGATCACCTACTTCATTTGGTCATTTTCCAGATGAGGAAATTGAACCTTAAAGGGGTTGCCTTCACACATGTTAATAATGCCAACTCCTTGATCTTCCAATCCTACTTAAAAGATTCATACCATTTATGAAAAAAGGCAGCAGGTGACCCCAGCCCATAGTGTCTTTCTCAGAACTCAAGGATGCTGGGAGAGGCGGGGGAAATCACATCCATATCCCAAAATTTAATTTTAGGAGACTTTTTTCTCTTAGATAGAAGAAGTTTAGTTAATTATATAGTTGGAAAGAGGCATTAAGATATGTTTGATAAAGTAGGTATATACATTATTGCAATTATTTTTTAAAGTTTTTCTTTAAAAATACTTGTATACCAATGTTACATGATGGGTAATTAGCTTTATAAAGTAGGATCTTAATAGGTATAAAATTATTAAATGTTAATGTTGGAATAAGCATATTCTCTAACATATTAAGTCAACATAATTTACCATTTGATGGTTAGGATACAAGACAGCTTCTAAAATTGTACCATTTGACTTCTTTCTGCACTTTGAATTCTTTTCCTGGGCCTGTTAAGCTTTTTACCTTGCTATAATGAAAAATCCCCACATTTTGTACTTGTATATAGCAAAATATGCTAGGTAAAGTGTTAGATGTATATACATATCACACTTTTTATTATTGAGTGAATATTATACTTACTAGGATTAATAGAATTTTAAAGAATTCTTAACACTTTAAAAAAGATGTTTTACTTCCCTTAGAGTACTCTCTCTGATACCATTAGAAAGTTCTTCTAAGCCAATTACCTGGAAGGGAATGATAACAAGTTGTTTTCTGAAAATGCTGAGGTGTGTGCCTTATAAAGGGAAGTTGACAGTGAACACTTAGAGTTTCTAAGCTCTTTCCTCCTAAGCCCCTGGAAGGTATTAAGAGGCATGGATTGGGAAACGGGAACGCTGTGCATTACATGCAATAATGGCACAAGTATTTCTGTCTAAATTCAGCACAGAAATTACTGGCAAATCATACTTACGTGCCAATGCCTATTTCTACCTTTGGACAATTTTCATGAATTTTAAAGCCACGGGGAAATATTTTAGTTAAATAGTTTAGAGGAACTAAAAGGTCCATCTTCATGAGCTAATTTCTACCATTAAAGTATTATTTCTGTGAGCATACTTCCTAGAGGAGAAAAAATTTTAGAGATAATTCTCTATTAAAAATAAGCCCTCAGAAGAAAACACAAGATCTTTTTTTTCTTTCCTAGCATGCAAAGAGAGAGCCCTAGTTGTCCAGACTCATTGGAAATGGAGTTGTAGAACACAATTCTCCAACATATTTGAAATATACAGAGAGCTCTCCTTTGCATTTTAAAAAATGAGCTCTTCCACAGTAAAACTGCATGCCGTGCAAGTGAATTACATAAAAGACTGGAAACAAAATAATAAAATCAGGAAAAGTACAAACCCACTTTCATTTCTGAACAATTGGTCAACATATTCTTAATACAGTATTCTTTTCTGTCTTCCATTTTAGCACTTACAAAATTCTGTAGAATCCAAATTTTTAAACTGAGCCTAGTTAAGTTCTATCACGAAAAGATACACGTGCTGTAATTGTATAGGAAAATAAATACAAAATATGTTCCCCTATCACCCAAGCATCTTGGGGTTAGTTACGTCTAAAAATGATAACAGAAAGAACATATTACCTGACACACAGAGGTAATACCTGTCCTGGACCGAGAGCTCTATTTGGATAAACTCGTACAGATTCTGCGAGAGTGGCTTAAACAGTTTCTTCTCCAAGTCCTCCTTTACCAATGATGACATTTCCTCCAGTTCCACTTGGCCTGATATCTTGGCTCAAACTCACCCCTTCTCTCCTTTTGCTGCTTAGATTCCTTGTTTTGGTTTGCAGCTCCTCAGTGAGCCCTGCCCACCTCCCAGCTCTCACTCTCTTCACATCTCCTTCCCAGCCAGACCCAGGCTCCCAGAGCACTCAGCTTTTGGTTTGCAGCTCCTCAGTGAGCCCTGCCCACCTCTCACTCTCTTCACATCTCCTTCCCAGGCAGACCCAGGCTCCCAGAGCACTCAGCGCGGTCAGACCCCTCGCTGCGCTGCAGTATCTGCTCAGTGGCAGCAGCAGCAGCAGCAGCACGAGCAGCAGCAGCCAAAATACAGCAGCAGCAGCACTAGCCCCACCGTCACTCCTCAGCATCCAGGCTCAAGCAGGCTGCTCTCTGGAGCTCTCCTGTGGTTTGTTGATGGGGAACACATTTATGAGCACCAGCAGAGAGACTTGTGGAGTCCTTGGTTATTCTTGTGTAGCAGCCTTTGCCCCTTTCCCATGACTTTCCAGAGGAGGCCCACTACCTCAGCTTGATTCCATTATATAAATCAGCTGTCTGGCTCTATTGATTGGGATCCTCTTCCATTAAGAACTTGGTTATCATCGGCAAGAGGAAGAGCGCCCGTGCTTGCTCCTGACACTTCCAACAAGTCTCTTTCCCTCCTTTCTTTCCCCTCCTGCAATTCATTGAGACCTTTGCATTTTTGTTTTTGAGGGAGTCAGCACCAATTCCTCAGGTCAAATGATTTTTAAAATGGGCTCACTTTAATGTTGTTTATTTCACTACTCACAAAGAAAAATTTACTAGGTACTTACTGGGGAAAAGCATTATATTTGCTTCTTGGGAGTGTGGTTTCCTCTCCTTAAGGAGAGCTTATAATCTAATAGGGAGGAGTACACAATTATCAGAAATGCTTAAAAGTGATAAATGGCACAAAAGAGAAGAGAACATAGAAAAGATGTTTGTACCTGGAAAGTTCTCTGGGAGAAGAGCTGGAGCTTGAAGAATGCAAGGAAGTATGGAGGTGGGGGCACGGGCATATTCTGTGGAAGGAACATTGTGAGCCAAAGCCCGGCACCAGCACAGCACAGGGAGTGTTTGGGAGGACAGGAAATAGCCCAGTTTTCCTAAATTGTAGCATGTGTGAAGGCAGATAAGGCCGGAAAGATGAATTGGGGCCAGATTGTGAGGGGCCTGGAATGCCAGATTAATCCTTTGGACTTTATTCTGTAGACGTAGAGAGCCAGTGATGATTTGGGGGGCATTCATTTATTCAACAAATACTTTTCAAGGGTTGACTCTAGGAGCTGGGAATATGGAGAAAAAAAATAGAACAATTAGTTGCTCTTGTGGAGCTTAGTGAGGTGGAAGGAAGGTAAAGAAATAAACAAGGCACTAGTCCACTCAAGGTGCACTCAGCTGCCGATAACAGAATACATGACATAAAGTTGTGAATAGGAAAGACTTTAAACAATCTGTCCTAATAAGAGGTCTGCAAGAAGGTGGCCCAGGGTTAGCTCAGAGATGAGGGTCTCAAGTGCTTTCCATTCTTCTGAGCCTCCATTCGCAGATGTTGGCTTTCTGGCCTCAGACTGCTGTTGTTCAGCTCCAAGGACAGGAAGAAGCGGCTAGGGGTGAGGAGTGGCTCTGCTTGATTTCTCTTTTTGTCAGAAGCAAAATGTTTCCCAGAAACCAGGCAGCAGATGTAAAGATGCCTTTACATCTCGGTGGCTGTAACCTGGTCACGTGCCCGTGCCCAGAAAAGCAAGTATTTGTCAATTTTGACTCCTATCATGGGGAAGGGGATTTTCTAACTCGGAAAAAGGGGGATGGGAATGACTGTAAGGAGGAAACCAATGGTGTCTTCCATGGCTGCTCCAAGGAGAGATAAATGGCATGTCTGTGGCTAGGCTGAGTTGTGGAGTCCTGGGTGAGACATGTGCTTTCTGAGCCTCAGATCATCTGAAGAATCATTTCCAGAGCCTTTTCCCACTTCAGTATTCTCCTATTCTGTCTGTGGTTCTGGGACTCTATTAAAATAATTTGGGCAAGAGGACCAGAGAACTAGTACTATGCTTTTGGATATGAAAATGGGAAAGAGTAGGTGGATCAGACCCACAACCTAGGCATGTGCCCTGACCGGGAATTAAACCCATGACCTTCTGTCAATGGTGGGGTTTGGAGTGGGGT
>NW_005369442.1:2387608-2421609 GCF_000412655.1 Myotis brandtii | reverse complement strand
ACATATGTATTGCTATTTGTAATACTTTAAACAATAAAATAAAAACCCCATGACCTTCTGGTGCACAAAATGATGCTCCAACCAACTGAGACACACTGGCCAGGGCACAAGGAAGGAATTTTTAATATCTACTGTTTCACTAATGAGGCCCAGTTAAATCTACCATCCTGGGTAAAGTATTGAAGCATGTGTCTATGTAGACATAGCCCAGCTGGTGTACATACAGGGAGGCAAAGTACTCAGAAGAAAAGACTTCCTTGCATAGAAGACTCATAGATGAATTAACCTTTGTGTTAACTGAGGAACTGAAGCCTGAATTCTAACAGACCCACAACTAGGGGAATGGACTATAATTTCTAAGTCTAAAAAATAGTCCAGATCCATTTTATTTTTACTAATTTTTATGCCAGAGACTGAGGAATAATTTTTCTTTTAATTTTCAGTTTGGGCATCTTGCTTTAATCACTTCCCAACCTAGTCTTTAAAAGTTTTACGTTCTCATGCTACCACAGGATTATTTATTTGCTTAAAAAAAAATCTGGGAGTAAGTGTCCTATAAGCAACGGGATAATAATGTGTGCATTTCATTCTCTCTTTTGCATATTCGCAAATTATAGGAGTGGTGGGCTTACACAGAACTCGGGGCTAAGACACTTAATCGATCCTCTGGAATGACAGAGTTGGCCTACTTGAGAGTTCGTTGAAGCAAAGTTCTGTTCTGCTCAGGGCTGCTCTGTAGGTGCACGAGTAGGTAGTGGTAAATACTGTGAAAAGAGGCTGGGCCCAACTTCTTTGTGTCCTTTCAGACCCACATTCCACAGCCCTTTTGCTTGAGCAAAAGGCTGTGGTTGTGCATGCCTCACATCACTATGTCCTGGAGTGGTCTCCAGGAGACACGGGAAAATACTATTTATCAGTGCTTACCAATGCAGGGCTCTGTGTGCTGGCCTTTGAAATAGACATCGTTTAATTTAATCTTCCAACAAAGCTAAGAGGTAGATCTATGGTTGTCCCCACTTCCCCTCTGAGGAAACACAATTTTGTGGAAACAGGGTAGCCTCTCTTAAACCTCCACAATGGAGGTAGTGCACTTCTGTTCCACATTGATTGCTTTTTCCTTTACAGCGGTTCTCAACCTGTGGGTCGCGACCCCTTTGGGGGTTGAACGACCCTTTCACAGGGGTCGCCTAAGACCATCGGAAAACACATATATAATTACATATTGTTTTTTGTGATTAATCACTACGCTTTAATTATGTTCAATTTGTAACAATGAAATTGGGGGTCACCACAACATGAGAAACTGTATTAAAGGGTCGCGGCATTAGGAAGATTGAGAACCACTGCTTTAGTAGGGAAGTATTATTGTAACTAAATGTTTTCTATTAATAAAGTCCTAAACTTGATGCCATTTTATGTGTGATTATATAACAGATGGATAAAAGGTAGTACTATGTTGTATTTCTTAAAATTTTATTATAGGAATCAGGACAGTATTGGCATAAAAATATTTAGTTTCTATTGCACACATATATTCTGTTACTGTATCATGTCATAGTTTATTTAATCCAAGAAATATTTGTTCTTTAATCACAGTGCTTCCTTGGTAATTCTAGTTTAGGAATAGTGTGTGTGTGTGTGTGTGTGTGTGTGTGTGTGTGAATATGTACAATGAACTGAAGGTGTGTGTGCTCTCAAATTCATATGTTGAAATTCTGCCCCCTAATGTAGTGCATTAGAATATGGGGCCTTTGAGAGGTGACTAGGTCATGAGAGTGGAGCCCTCATGAAAGGGATTAGTGCCCTTATAAGAGCCCCCAGAGAGGGTCCTCTATGTGAGGACACAGTGAAGGAACCAGGAGGCAGTTTTCACCAGACACAGAGTCTGCTGGTGCCCAGGTCTTGGACTTCTCAGCTTCCAGAAGCATGAGAAATAAATACTTGTTGTTTAAGCCACCCAGTCCATGGTATACTGTTGTAGCATCCCAAACCGACCAAGACAGTGTGTGTAAATGTGTGTGTGGGTGATGATGTAGGACAAATTACAAGTGGATGTACTTTGTAAGGTGTTTTCTCATGCTTCCATTTGTTTTCTTCTGGTTTTGGACACTCCAGACAGTCCCATAAGTCTGACTGTTGTCAGAGTTGTTAGAGAATACAGCCTCCCCTTCTTTTTGTGACCGGTCCTCCCTGACATTGCAATACTCAACGAGGAGGACTTGCTGAGATACTTGATATCTTAGGCTTCAATGTATCACCAACAGTGCGGACTGTGTCATGGTCAGGAGGCTTCAGTGGTTCACGGTCAGTGCCAGAGTCCTCATTAAGAAAGGGTTGCTCTGGGTCAGCCAGGGAGGGAGGGAGTGCAGCTCTCCTTCGGAATGTTCTAACACCATTTACAAACTCTGGATTTACAGAGGCAATTTCCTTTTAAAAGCGAAAATGGAAAAGAAATTCAAAAAGTACCCTATGAAAATATAATTCTTTTGACAAAATATATATACCAATCAGTTTTCAGGGGAGACTTTGTCTTTTTATACAATTTTATAAACATTTAAGACAGGTTATAAAGAAAAAGTTTGTATTTTCTTCTGTATGCTACAGAATAATACTGAGAACACATTTTTGTTTTTTTCTATTTGGTCCATGGAATACACGATGTATGTTCATTAAGAGGCTACTTTAATGCGATAAGGTAAAAAAATTTATTTCTATCAGTGGCTCCTTTTGTCCATGCTAAAATATATATATAGCAGCTAGGCAGATATTTTCAAGCAAACCTTTTTTTATTTTGGAGATAAGGGGATTGCAAATTAGTTAATGTTGAGAAAATCATAACTTGATATCTAACCGACAGTAGCCAATTCATAATAAATGCTACTAGTCGTATGTACTTACAATGAGCCAGGCAGATATTAGCTCACTTAATCCTCCCAACAATCCTATGAGGTAGGTATTACGTTTTTCAAATTGCACATCTGAGTAAACTTGTCCCCTATGTCACACTGTGGTGGAGCTGATCTGAATGCAGGCAGTCTTGCTCCGTAATCTGTGTTCTGAACCACTGGGCCATCCTGCCTTGCTCCAATTTGACCGAGTAGTTTTTTAAAACTTTGCTACAAAGTCATAAGCATATTTCTTAGGACACTGTGATTTGTACATAGAGGTACCATATTCTTGTCTCAACCTTTTTTCCAGTTATCTCTTCATTTTTAGACCTTTCAATTCTGATGGGTCCACAAAGATGCCAGTAGTTGAAGATTAGGAAGGATGAGGTCCTCTCATAATAGGTGTGCTTCATAAATGTCTCTCAAATGGATGAAAATAGAGTTATTAGTGTTAAAGAAAGGCCTTAATTTTTCCTTTCCTGTACTAATACCCACAAATGAAATGGGACATTTCAAGGTCAATATAAAACATGCAAATGCTATCTATTATTTTTCTTTGCCAGGCACTCTTTCCTTTCTTCTGGTAGAAAAATCCATCTTTTTTATGCAAAAGCCAGGCACTCTTTCCTTTCTTCTGGTAGAAGAATCCACCTTTTTTATGCAAAAGCCATTTCAACTGTAGGGGTGGGGCTGCTCCCCCTGCGGTTTACTTGACCACAACACAGGCATGAGCACATGACCCTGTCCTGGCTTAGCTAAGCAGATCCTCCTTCCCCTGGTCACAGTGATTGGTTCAGGACTCGGCATGTGAGCCAAGCAGGATGGAACCTACCCTAGTGTCCCTCAGCTCCAAATCCCACCCTTCTTTACCTTGCTTTGTGATCTTGGAGCTGGGCCTCCATAAACATTTCTTTTTCCTGCCAGTGGGATGTTAAACTTTATCAATAGAGGGCAATGGTGTGACTCTGCAGGGCAATATCAGCAGGAAGATATTTTCCTTCCAGGTTCTGGTTCTTCATTATTATTACTAGAGGCCCGGTGCGTGAAAATTTGTGCACTCGGGGGAGGGGGTCCCTCAGCCCGGCCTGCGTCCTCTCGCAGTCTGGGACCCCACCTGCCAGCTTAGGCCCACTCACTGGGGGATTAGGCTTAAGCTGACAGTCAGACATCCCTCTGTCAGCCTGGGAGCCCTTGGGGGATGTCCGACTGATGTCTTAGGCCCGCTCCCGTAAGCCATCAGTCGGACATCCTTAGTGCTGCTGAGGAGGTGGGAGAGGCTCCTGCCACCGCCTCTGTGCTCGCAGCCGTCAGCTTAGTTTGTGGCTGAGTAGAGCACCCCCTGTGGGAGCTCACTGACTACTAGGGGGCAGCTCCTGCGTTGAGCGTCTGCCCCTTGGTGTTCAGTGCGCATCATAGTGACCAGTCATTCCCGGTTGTTCCGCTGTTAGGGTCAATTTGCATATTACCCTTTTATTATATAGGACTAGAGGCCCAGTGCTTGAAATTCATGCACAGGGGGGGGGGCGTGTCTCTCAACCCAACCTGCACCCTCTCCAATCTGGGATCCCTGGAGGGAAAAGTGTGTGGGGGGGGGGGGGGGGGGGGGAGGCGTGTTCCTCAACCCAACCTGCACCCTCTCCAATCTGGGATCCCTGGAGGGATGTCTGACTGCCCATTTAGGCCTGATTTCAATGGGCAGTTGACATTCCTCTCACAATCCAGGACTGCTGGCTCCCTACTGCTCACCTGCCTGCCTATCTGCCTGATTGCCCTAATCGCTTCTGCCTGCCAGCCTGATCACCCCCTAACCACTTCCCTGCCAACCTGATTGATGCCTGGCTGCTCCCCTGCCAGCCCAATTGCCCCTAACTGCCCTCCCCTGCCAGCCTGGTCACCCCTAACTGCCCTCCCCTGCTGGCCTGGTCACCCCTAACTGCCCTCCCTTGCCTGCCCGATTGCCCCTAACTTCCCTCCCCTACTGGCCTGGTCACCCCTAACTTCCCTCTCTTGTCAGCCTGGTCACCCCTAACTGCCCTTCCCTGTCAGACTGGTTGCCCCAAACTGCCCTCCCTGCCTGCCCAATTGCCTCTAACTGCCCTCCCCTGCCAGCCTGGTCACCCCTAACTGCCCTCCCTTGCCTGCCCGATTGCCCCTAACTTCCCTCCCCTACTGGCCTGGTCACCCCTAAGTGTCCTCCGCTGCAGGCCTGGTTGCCTCTAACTGTCCTCCCCTGCAGGCCTGATTGCCCACAACTGCCCTCCCCTGCCGGCCATCTTGTGTCCACATGGGGGCAGCCATCTTTGAACACATGGGGCGGCCATCTTGTGTGTTGGAGTGATGGTCAATTTGCGTATTACCCCTTTATTATATAGGATTACTTAGTGTGGTAACCTCGAAGCTGCACAGGGGGATTCCAGGTCTGCCCTCAGGCCATGATCTCCCTCCCATCAGCACACACCCATGACCTCTGGCGACAGTTGACTGCTTCTATAGACCAGCAGCCTGTCCACACCCTCCCACAATGGCAAGCTGTTTCTATAGACTGGTCCTGGACGGTGCCCCATGCCCAGTTAGTTGACTACTAGCAGGCTTTTGGTTCCTGTGCAAGCCATATCCCTTTCTAAGAGGCATGACTGTCATCTTGAAGGAGTGGGGGGTTCCTTTCATCTTTAGTCCTTTGTTGTTCACGCATCCTTTCAAGTTAGTAGCTGCTGTTTTATACCTGCTATTTCTGGACCCCTTAGAGTCCCTTTTTTATTTTGTTTAGTAACTTCTATTTTTAAAAAGGGGGTTAACTTTAAATAAACTATCTCATACTGTTCTAGTTAAAAATTCTTTATGTTAAATTTTCTCTGTTTAAATAGCCAGTGTGGTTTCTTTCTTCTGACTGGATCCTGGTTGATCTCTCTGAAATTTTAGAGATTCTTGGGGAAAAAAGCTTTCTCTCTCCTTACTAGGTCAAGAGCTGTCACGCTGATTTGTTTCAACCTTTCATTGCACCCTCTACTTCTTATTCCAGTTATATGTGCCCTTGTTTTATCTCTCAATCAGATTATACCTTCCTAAAAGGAAATAATTGTATTTTAGCTACCTCTGTATTCTTATCTCCTGGCACATGACCTGAGAGGAGATGTCTCATAACTATTTGTTGAATGGATAGAAAAATGCTGGATTACAACTCCTTGAGGGCAGGGACCATGTTTTACAACTCTTTGTATATCCTGGAATACCTACCACAACATCTTACCTATAGATGATCTACACATATTTGGTGAGTTGAGTGAGCCTGTAAGGTAGGTAGAACAAGTGCCATTAATATTCCCATTTGAAAGAGAAAGAAACTGAGGCGGAGAGAAGTTAATGTTTTTCCCAAGGTCATCAAGTTAGTATGAAGTACTATAGCTTGATTAGAACCCAAGTACTTTACCAGCTACTCCAGCGTATTTCCCACTACCCGTCATCACAATAATAGCTGTTATAACTGAGCGATTCTTACGACTTGAAGACAAGGATGTCATTGAGGAGTCTCACATGGCAAGAGTTTCTTCTCTCTTGCATATGTTGCTTTGGATTGAATGTTTACGTCCTTTCAAAACTCACATGTTAAAGCCTAACCCCTAGTGTGATGGTATTAGGAGATGTGGACTTTGGGAAGTGATTAGGTCATGAGGGTAGAGCCCTCCTGATGGGATTTGTGCCCTTAAAAGAAGAGGCTAGAGAACTAGCTCACTCTCTTTCCTTCATGCCAGGATACAGGAGAAGTCAGCATCTGCAACCCAGGAGAGGGCTCTCATCAGAACCCCACCACGCTGGCACCCTGACCTCAGACTTCTAGCCTCCAGAACTCTGAGAAAAAAGACACCCAGTTTATGGTATTTTGTTATAGAGGCCCAAACTGACAATGACGTACGTTTTGAAACCCTCTTGATTTTCATAAGATTCAGTATGTATCATGACCTTTATTGACAACAGCTACCTGGATATGACTCCAGTATTGATTTAATAAGAGGTGAAGATTAAGAATATTATTGCTGCATAAGATGAGGAATTGGAAGGTATGAGGAATCTTGCATTATTTTCTTGAGAATGACAAATTGTAAGTTGATCTGAATCTCTTTGGTTTCCCAGAATTTTTACTGGCTGGGTTTATTCCACACACACCTCCCCCCTCCACCTTGGCAATATCTCATGAGCTATTGATAAATTATTAAGCTCTGATGCAAACCCAAGTGCCAGGATTAACCATAAAATGGTGTCTGCATCTGGCTCTAGTAAAGAGGCAGAAGACACAATAGTTACAGTGACAGAGAAAATTTAAGGTAAAGGATTGTTGACTAGGTATAAAGAATCTTTACCTGAAAAAAAGCAAAAGAAGAACTCTGGATGCAGCAACTACCATCCCCTTGGACTGAGGAAACAAAGAGGTTGAAATAATTAAAACTTCAAAACTGAGAGGAGAGGCCCTGGGGAGCTGAAAGTCAGGTCTCTGAGGAAGGGTGCTGTTCAGCAGATATCTTGAAAAATGTACCTGGGATTGTTTTTAATCAGGTATGGTAAAACATGCAGACATAGAAATGTTCATGAAGGAAGAAGTTCATACTCACAGATCTCTAAAAACAGGAGGCACAGTATTCCACGGAAGGTCACCTATAGAAGCACCAGGGTGGGTCAGGAGGCAGAAGGAGGAGGAGGAAGTGAGGGCACAAGCCTGTGTTGTGGTCTCCTTAGGAAAGGTAAGGTAGGACATGTCGAAGAGTTTAGAACTGGCTAGTCGAATAATTTATGCAGGCTCTGGACTATAGGGGTGACTAAGGGCAATGGGGATATTGACGAAGAGTTTAGAACTGGCTAGTCGAATAATTTATGCAAGCTCTGGACTATACGGGTGACTAAGGGCAATGGGGATCTTGGTTCCGTGTATGAGAGTTTGATAAAGGAAGTGGTTGCAGGCATAGGCTCTGGGCTGGTTGGTTTGCACATAAAAGCGTACTCATGGGCAACTTGTTTGCTATCTTAGGAATTATTCTGACATAGTGTACATGTGAATGTTCTGACATAGTGTACATGTGAATGTTCTGACATAGTGTACATGTGAATGTTCTGACATAGTGTACATGTGAATGTTCTGACATAGTGTACATGTGAATGTTCTGACATAGTGTACATGTGAATGTTCTGACATAGTGTACATGTGAATGTTCTGACATAGTATACATGTGAATGTACTGACATAGTGTACATGTGAATGTTTGACATAGTGTACATGTGAATGTTCTGACATAGTGTACATGTGAATGTTCTGACATAGTGTACATGTGAATGTTCTGACATAGTATACATGTGAATGTACTGACATAGTGTACATGTGAATGTTCTGACATAGTATACATGTGAATGTACTGACATAGTGTACATGTGAATGTTCTGACATAGTATACATGTGAATGTACTGACATAGTGTACATGTGAATGTTCTGACATAGTATACATGTGAATGTACTGACATAGTGTACATGTGAATGTTTGACATAGTGTACATGTGAATGTTCTGACATAGTATACATGTGAATGTACTGACATAGTGTACATGTGAATGTTCTGACATAGTATACATGTGAATGTACTGACATAGTGTACATGTGAATGTTCTGACATAGTATACATGTGAATGTACTGACATAGTGTACATGTGAATGTTCTGACATAGTATACATGTGAATGTACTGACATAGTGTACATGTGAATGTTCTGACATAGTATACATGTGAATGTACTGACATAGTGTACATGTGAATGTTTGACATAGTGTACATGTGAATGTTCTGACATAGTATACATGTGAATGTACTGACATAGTGTACATGTGAATGTTCTGACATAGTATACATGTGAATGTACTGACATAGTGTACATGTGAATGTTCTGACATAGTATACATGTGAATGTACTGACATAGTGTACATGTGAATGTTCTGACATAGTATACATGTGAATGTACTGACATAGTGTACATGTGAATGTTCTGACATAGTATACATGTGAATGTACTGACATAGTGTACATGTGAATGTTTGACATAGTGTACATGTGAATGTTCTTTAGTATTTTCTTAACTGTAAAAAGAGGTAGGACCCATCAATCCCTAGGACCCATTTCAGCTTTAATATTCTATGATTCCATATTCTGATTCATTACATATTACAAATGCTTAATGAGCATTTATTATGTGTAGTCCTGTGCTACCTTGACCTGAGGAAGCACACAAACTGGTTGAGACAGTCACATAGGATTAGAAACCATGCATCATAACCTATACTATTGTGATAATAAAAATATAATAAATCATATTTGGAGTGCTAAGATTGATGATTCATCAAGCACATTATTCTGGGAAAAGGCACTTTGTCAGTGTTGGAGGATGTGCTTATGATAGGTCCTTACAGTTCTTTACAAAATTATTTTATAGATGCCCATTAGTATGTGTTCAACTGACACCTAATGGAGTATTGTTGGAAGCAGTGTCCATATAGGGTTTTATTTTAAAGTCTGAAGCATGGTAAATTATATATCATTGCTTAGTCTAACTGCTCTTTATAATGATATCATATTTCTAATGGGAAAATTAACATTAAAATTAATATTAAACTTGTGACTTGAGTTGAACTGAAATAAAAATGCTTAAATGGAAATGCTTTCTGTTGCCATAAAGTTTATCATGATTTTTAGACTCAGTGCAAAATATTCCACATGAGAAATAAAGGACAGTGTCTTATTCATCAACTGGAGGCCCAGTGCATGAATTCGTGCATGGGTGGGGTCCCTCGGCCTGGCCAATGATCCAGGCCTATTGGGGGGCTGGCCGGCCAGGGAGAGGAGCCGCATAAGGTTGACTGTGGGAGCGCACTGACCACCAGGGGGTAACTCCTGTGTTGAGCATCTGCCCCCTGGTGGTCAATGTGCATCATAGTGACTAGTTGACCAGTTGTTCCGGTCGTTCCAGTCTTTCAGTTGTAATGGTCACTTAGGCTTTTATATATATAGACTAGAGGCCTGGTTCACAAAATTCATGCACTGGGGGGGGGGGCGTTCCTCAGCTCAGCCTGTGTCCTCTCATAGTTCAGGAGCCCCGCAATGAATCGCCCCAAAGAGGTAGGCCCTGCCCACCCAGCTGGGGCTCTGTGATGGATTGCCCCTGCAGAGGGAGGCCCTGCCCACCTGCCACAGCCCACCAGTCAGTGGCCTGGGCCTCCCTCTGAAGGGTGATCATGGGGTGATGGCTGGGCCCCTGACCAATCGCATTGTACCTACCTTGGCTGGCCTGGTATCAGTGGGTGTCATAGTGTGGTCATCTGGACAGTTGTTTCACTGTTCAGCCATTTGGCCGTCACTTAGGCTTTTATATATATAGACTAGAGGCTCGGTTCACAAAATTCATGCACTGGGAGGGCGTCCCTCAGCTCAGCCTGTGTCCTCTCACAGTTCGGTCCTCTCATAGTTCAGGAGCCCCGCAATGAATCGCCCCAAAGAGGTAGGCCCTGCCCACCCAGCTGGGGCTCTGTGATGGATTGCCCCTGCAGAGGGAGGCCCTGCCCACCCGCCACAGCCCGCCAGTCAGTGGCCTGGGCCTCCCTCTGAAGGGCGATCATGGGGTGATGGCTGGGCCCCTGACCAATCGCACTGTACCTACCTTGGCTGGCCTGGCATCAGTGGGTGTCATAGTGTGGTCATCTGGACAGTCGTTCCACTGTTCAGCCATTTGGCCTATTTGCATATTACACTTTTATTATTATGTACTAGTGGCCTGGTGCACAAAATTTGTGCACATTAAAAGGGAATCAATTAGAGGAAATATTTTAATATTGCTATTTGCCCTTTCTCTATAATAGAAGTGTCAGAGATGAAAGAAAATTAGTAAAATGTATATGAAAATCTTCCTCCTGTCAGAGTCTGGGCACACTGTGGGACCCAGAGTCAAGTCCCTGCCCACCTGTGTGCACCTGGAAATCACACGAGACCCAGACCCGGCCGGCCCCACCCCCATTGGGCAAGATCCAGACCCGGCCAGATCCACCCCCGTCAAGCCCCACCGTGCGGGGGGCGCAGTCTCAGGTCCCCTGGCCCAGCGCTACGCAGCCTTAGGTCCCTACTGATCGCTTGTTATGGCTCGTTACGGAACTCCGCCTCCGCTGTGGGCACAGCCATCTTGTGTTATGGGAACCCTGCCTCCACTGTGGGCGCAGCCATCTGTGACAGTGTGATGGAGTGAGGGTCAATTTGCATATTATTTATTATATAGGATGAGGCAATAAGTGTTCACTAAACTCATGCTGATCACTTTGCAATAGACACAGTTATCAACTCACTAGAGGCCTGGTGCACGAGCACCGGTGGGTTCTCTCAGCCTGGCCTGTGCCCTCTTGCAATCTGGGACCCCTCAGGGAATGTCAGAGAGCTGGTTTCAGTCCAATCCCTGCAGGCCAGACCAAAGGTCCCCACTGGTGCATGAATCCGTGCACTGAGCCTTTAGTATGCATATAAGATCTTTGGTTAATCTCGTCCCGCCCTTCCCTGTCTCCCCTTCCCTCTGAGATTCATCAGTCTGTTCCATGTTTCCATGCCAGTGTGTTGAGTGTCTGCCCCCTGGTGGTCAGTGCGCATCATAGCTATCAGTCAAATGGTCGCTTAGGCTTTTATATAGATAGATAGGAAAGACTCAACCATTTAGGAAGCAATATTATATGCAGGACTCAAAAATTCTGTTTAGTTTGAATTATGAAGATAAAGAAGAAAAGCCAGTTACTTCAAATGTGTATTTGGATTAGAAAAATTTCATTTTTAACAATGCTAGGCAAAGTGGAAAAATCTGTATTATTATTAGGCATTTAATAAAACATGAAGAAAAGTAATTTAAGAAGGCTTAAGGCAGGACTCCCAGAAGTTTATTTTAGGATATTCAGGAAGATGCTATTAGAGGCTTCAATGTGTTGATGCTGAACTTTGATTTAGACATTCTGGTTCAACTCCTTAACTTGCCACTTACTGTTCTGGGTTACCTTGAACGAGGATCCTACCCTCTTCATGATTTGGTTATCTATAAAATTTCAGATCTTAAAATTATTTCAAATTTCTTATGATTGTTATTTGTTCATAGCATTATCAAAATTTTACATGCACATATTTAAAGAGATAGTTTTACAAAGCTTTTTTGAAAACAGCATTCCTCCCCCAATTATGCCCCCTCTCCCATTTTGCATTTGCTTCTGTATCTCTGTTATACCAGAGGTTCAGTGCACGAATTCGTGCATGGGTGGGGTCTCTAGGCCTGGCCAGTGATCAGGGCCGATCAGGGCCGGGCCATTGGGGCCTGCCAGCCCTGGGATGGGACAGGGTGCAGGAGGTTGGCCACTGGCCCCAAGGAGGAAGCTGGCCCTTGGCCCCCCTGGGAAAGGGGCCATGTCCACTGCCACCCACCCCTGGCTTTCTGTCCCAGCCCAGGGCCGAAGGCCCCAGCGGGGTTGGGAGAGGAGGTGATGGTCGCCGGGCTGGCACAGAAGGAATGGCTGCCGGCCACCGACGCCACTGGCCGACTGTGGGAGGTTGGCTGTGGGAGTATACTGACCACCAGGGGGCAGCTCCTGCGTTGAGCATCTGCCCCCCTGGTAGTCAGTGCACATCATAGTGACTGGTTGACCAGTTGTTCTGGTCATTCCGGTTGTTCGGTCATAATGATCGCTTAGGCTTTTATATTTATAGATGCTTAAATTGCTAGTTTTTAAAATTATGGTAAAATATACAAACATTACAGAAGATACGCTTTAAACCATTTTAAGTGTACAGCTAGTGGAATTAAGTGTATTCACATTGTTGTGCAATCATCAACATGTGTCACCTCCAGAACTTTGTCATTATCCCAAACTGAAACTCTGTACCCATTAAACAATAGCTCCCTATTTCTCCTCCCTCCAGGTTTTGGTAACCTCCATTGTGCTTTCTGTCTCTATGAGTTTGACTACTCTAGGTACTTCATGTAAGTGGAATTGTCCAGTATTTGTCCTTTTGTATCTGGCTTATTTTACTTAGCATCATGACATTAAGGTTCATCCATGTTGTAGCATGTGTCAGAATTTCCTTTCTTTTTAAGGTTGAATAATATTCCCCTGCATGTATATACAGCATTTTGTTTGTTCATTCATCCAACAATAAACATTTGGATTTGCTTCCAACTTTTGGCTATTGTGAACAAAGCTGCTATGAATATGGATGTAAAAATATCTTCTTGAATCCCTGCTTTCAATTCTTTTATTTTTTTTAAAATTATCTTTATTGTTGAAAGTATTACAGATGTTCCTCCCCCTTTATCCCCATTGACACCCTCCAACCCACACTTGCTCCTTTCAGGCCTTTACCACACAATTGTCTATGTCCATGGGTTATGCATATATATGTTCCCTGGTTAATCTCTCCCCACCCATCCCCTGACTCCTGCCTTCCCTCTGAGATTTGTCACCCTGTTCCATGCTTTTATGTCTCTGGACCTATTTTGTTCATCGTTTATTTTGTTAATTAGGTTCCACATATGAATGAGATCATGTGGTACTTCTCTTTCTCTGATTGGTTTATTTTGCTTAGCATAATATTCTTCAGGTAACTCCATGCTGTCTCAAAGGGTAAAAGATCCTTCTTTGTTTACTGCTGCATAGCCCTTGACCGGAATCAAACCTGGGACCTTTCAGTCCACAGGCCGACGCTCTATCCACTGAGCCAAACCAGCTACGGCTGTACCACAGCTTTTTAATCCACTCATCTACTGATGGGCACTTGGGCTTTTGCCAGATCTTAGCTATTGTAAATGTTGCTTCTATGAACATAGGGGTGCATATATTCTTTCTGATTGGTGCTTCAGGTTTCTTAGGATATATTTCTACAAGTGGGGTCACTGGCAGTTTCAAATTTAATTTTTTGAGGAAACTCCATACTGTTTTCCACAAAGGCTGCACCAGTCTGCATTCCCACCAGCAGTGCACGAGGGTTCCCTTTTCTCCACATCCTTGCCAGCACTTGTCGTTTGTTGGTTTGTTGATGGTTAGCCATTCTGACAGGTATGAGGTGATACTTCAGTGTCGTTTTCATTTGCATCAGGAAGGTGCTGGAGTAGGGGAGGAGTCACGAATGACTCTCAGATCTCTGTCTTGGACAAGTGAACAAAGTGTTGCCAATCACTGAGATAGGGAACAGCCTCAGAAAAAGTCTATTACAGAATCTAGGAGAGTGCTCTGATTAAGTAGAGCTGATTGTGCACAGAAAGTGAGTGTATGTTTAGAATAAACTGGATAGATCTTATGTTCATGATCATCATCTATGTCAGGTTCAGACTCAACTTAAATCTTAAGAAATTTGAGTATTCTTGTACTCATCACTGTACTCTTCCCCAGTTAAAAAACAGCAACTTGATTGTGTATATGACTCTTTAAAAAAATTAAATTGAATTATACAAGCAACAGTGGCTTTCATAGATTTGCTATTTTAGATGAGTTTCCACATGGTATTTTAAAAATAAGTATTTATCAGATTTGCAATTTTCTAGGTACTGATAATTACTAGCACTGTACAAAACTGAAGGATTAGTGAAATTATACACTTCAAAATGGATGTGGCTGTATGATAAAGAAAATGTTGCCTAATGTAATATATTTATTCATTGATTCCTTTCTCTAATATTTATGCTCTTTAGAAAATGTTACTGCTGGTTGTCCTGGGCATTCTATATAATACACATATTAAAAATAATAAAATTATAGAACTGGAAAGATATTTAGATAATTTAATTCTCTCTTTTTATAGTTGAGGAAACTGGGAATCAGAAAGTCCCTTTTAACATCCTAAATGACTACTGTGTTCTTGGACACTGCATACTATTTCATGAAAGAAAACTAGTAACTTCAATCTTCATGTTCTTTTAATGTTTGGGAAAATAATAACCTGGATTGACTTCATAGCATGTGTGTATATAGAATATTGGCTTGTAGAATATTGAAATGCAAATCAATTAATAAAGTCCATAGTGTATAAAATAAATTTCTACCATTAAACATTTGTAAAGCTTAGAATGTTTGCAAAATATCTGTATGCAAAATATTTGCATAACCACAGTTTCCACACTTTCTAATAATCACATTTCTTGTTGAGAGTGGATAGAATATAAAGCACATTTAGGCACTGTGTATTTTATATACACTTGACAACATTGTACATTCTAAACAATCTATACTACTATTATGGCAAAAGAAGAGAACAAAAATTTATATTTTTATCAGGGAAAAGATTAAGTAGGTGAAAAAGTTTGTTTCTTTGTTAAAGATCAGTTGACTGATCTATGAATTTCCATGGGTAAGACCATGAGGGAAAACTCAAATAATTTTGCCTGATAAAACATACTGTTTCTAACATGTTCAGGGACTAATCTGGCATAACATAAAAGTACAAAATAAATATTTAATTCTTTACTATAGGAAATAATAAAACACTTCATAAAGGTAATGTAGTCTTTAGTGTGTCAGATGCATCATATATGATATAAGCTGGAGTCTGTGTGTTAGATAAAACTCAATATATATGTTGGTCTCTGCCCTTGGTTCCTGACACAGGGCTCCTAACACCCTTATAAATTCCCAAGAGATAAGAGCATGAGGAGCATCTTCTGTTCTATTGAGGTGTGTCTGAGTGGAGTCCTAGATGGCTCCTGGTCACAGAAAAGGAGCCATAATTAGAAGTGTGGCATTTTCAGGCATCCCCCTCCCCCACTTCTCCAGAGAGCAGGGAGGGTCTGGAAATGGAGTTAATAACTGGCCATGCCTATGTGAGGGCGCTTCCATAAAATCCCAATAGCACGGGGGTTCGGAGAGCTTCCAGTCGGATATACTTCAGGTAGTTAGGGTTACATTGTAGGACACCCTGATGATGTCGCAGAGAATTGCTGGGTGTGGGGGGAAAAAATCTCCATACATTCCTTTGGTGACCAGAAGTGAAGAAATGTTTTGTGTGAGTAGTAAAGGAGAAACACAGGAGAACTGTAGATGTGTTCACTGTTTCTCTCCTAGCACTCTTCACACTGAGGGTCTTCCAAAAGAACCTAACTCTTCATAAACCTTTAAACTTTGAATCTTCTCCCTCCAAGAAAACATAAAAAGGCAACTTCTTTCTGCATTTGTAGTTTCTGTGCATATTGCTGTCAAGATTCCATATATTTCTGGCATAATTCCATTTAAAAATATATATATATTTCAGAGAGGAAGGGAGAAGGAAAGAGAGATGGAAACATCAGTGATGAGAAGGCATCATTGATCAGCTGCTTCCTGCACACTGAGGATCCAGCCCCAACCTGGCATGTGCCTTGACCTCCTGGTTCATAGGTGATGCTTAACCACGCCTGCTGGGCTGGCATGATTCCATTTTTAAGTCTTTCTAATGGAACGAACCTGGGAAAACTATAGAGGACCAGTTCACTGAGTGGCCATTGCTGTATGACATTGTAAGTACTTATAAATAACTAAAGTGTACTTAACTTCCTTTCCCAGGAAGTTTAAAGTAAACAGGGCTATTGTTGTCTCCCCACCCCAAAACGTCAATAATGTATAAGTCAGTCTCGGATAAGAACTTCCAAGGCTCTTTGAGCGGTAAGTACCGTTTGTTTATTCTAGTAGCAAAGTGGAGCTGTTGGCTTTCACCACCCAGTTCCCTAAAGTTCTACTTAGGGCTTTTAAAAACATATATATAGTTATAGATTTCAGAGAGGAAAGGAGAGGGAGGGAGAGACAGAAACATTGACGATGACATAATCATCGATGGGCCGCCTCGTGCCCGCCATCCCTCCAGCCCGCAACAGGGCATGTACCCCACCGGGAACCGAACTGTGACCTCCTGGTTCATAGGTGAGCGCTCAACCACGGAGCCACACCAGTCAGGTTTTACTTGGGGCTTTTCATCCCTCCTTCCTTCCGTTTTCTCCCTGAGGCCCAGCTGCACGTGCCCTGCTTTATTGCTGAAGGACTTGCTAAAGCACTTTGACTGGGGGCGGCCCGCGGTTCTCTTCCCAGCTTGACTCCGCATGGGTTGCGCGCCCCGCGCGGAGGCCTTGGAGACCAGAATCAGAGCGCACAGCGAGGTCCAAGGCAGAAACTTGTCTTTTAAAAAAACAACAAAAAACGCCCGCGTAAATAACAGCAACTCTCAAGCTTGCACCCAAGGCTATCCCAGGGTCTCTCTCGCCCCCAATTAGGTTTATTTACAGTCATGCATTATTTTAAGAACGAATGTAAATTTAACATCTAGCTCCACAAATAACTTCATTAATTTCAATATAAAAATTCACGTTCCCACACCTCCGCGCATGCATTTTTTCATTCCAGCGGCAACGCTAAGCTCGCGCCCCCTCGGGTTCATTGCTGGGTGCGGGTCGGGGGCACCCACTGGGTCCAGCCCAAGAGGCGGGGCCAGAGGCGCGTCCTCCCCGGACCCCGCCCTCCAGCCACCTCGGTGAAGGGAGTGGAGTCCGCGGCTCCTCTCTACCCCGAGTCCGGAGACTCCGGGTGCTCATGGCCCACGTCCCAAGCCCCGAGGGCTCCTTCGCGCTGCATCCGGCGGGGGCCAGGGGCAGGCTTAGGCGGGTGGCCGCGACCCTGGCGCACGTGTGTGGACTGACCTTGCACATGAAAAGGTAACAGCCACCGGCCCTCGGCGTGCTGGTTCCGAAAAGCAGCCGGACCAGGAGGCTCCTGGGGCAGGACCCACGGCGAACCAGCTATCGCAGCGAGGCCTGTTTCCTCCTCGAATTTGCTGTTGTCCCTGGGGCAGGAAGTTCGCTGGCTGCCTGCTCCTGGGAACCGGGTCTAGTCGCCACTGACCCACCCCACCTTCGTTAGTCAGTTGGGAATAGGTGTCAGTTTGGTTCACAAAACTAGGAGACAACTGGAGGAAAAGTCTGCGTTTTCCGTACTTGCCTCTGGAGAATGCAAAACTCAGAGAGGTGGCCCCTGCGACTTTGATTTTCAGTGGGTTGTAACTGGGGACTCTGGTGCTTGAGGAAGATTCTGGTTTCATGACTGGGGTCACACAGCATAGGCGAGAGAGAGGTTTTATTTTTAGTTTTGGTTTTCCTATTGTGAGCTAGATCAGTGGTTCTCAACCTTGGCTGCACATTAGAATCACCTGGGAATCTTTTTAAAATCCTGATTTCTGGGCCTCATCCTCCGGAAATTCTGTTTCTTTGTTATGGGGTGGGGCCACAACATTAGTAACAAAGAAACAGAATTTCCGGAGGATGAGGCCCAGAAATCAGGATTTTAAAAAGATTCCCAGGTGATTCTAATGTGCAGCCAAGGTTGAGAACCACTGAGCTAGATGACCCAGCTATTGAGGGTTTACCACAGAATTAATAACAGCTGATGTTGAGAAAAACAGGGAAGTTCGATTTTGCTTGATTGTGAACTTGTGGAAAATGCCATGTAAAATGGACGTGTGTACCTGTCTAGCCAGTTCTCTAGATGTGGAATCTTTGGATTACCCTTCAGTAATGTTGGGGCAAACATGTCACTCCTGGGTGTCCAGCTGTGTAGGGATAGCACTTGGGCAGTGAGGCCCCTGGGGACACAAAGTAGCAACGAAAATAAAATTTAAAGTATTTATCGAGCATTTACTATGTGCTATGTGTGATTCTAATTGCATATGCCATTAATGTAAAGTGCTGTTCTGGGTGCTGTCATACACTATTCAGTTTTGATAAGTGCATGAACTGGCTGCTATCACTAGTCCCATTTTATAGGTGAGGAAAGGTGGATAGCTGCCCCCATTCTCCAGCTGCTATGAGTGTAGGCTGCCAACAACTCAAAGAATTGCTTTTGCTGATGGAAGGTGTCTTCCCAGAAAGTGCTCAGAGGTTACACCCCCAGGCTCTCAGGTGTGGTCTGTGGCTAAAGGATGACTTGATATGGGGGTACCTTCCTACCGTAGGGGGAGGACTGCAACTGGACCCCTATTTTTGCCTTGCTTCTTCCTTTTCCCTCTCCTGCTCACTTTACTTCCTTACACTTTTCACCTGAGAGCCTTAAGTCACACAAGAATCTTCATCTCAGGCTCTGCTTCTGTGAACCCCAACCTAAGTTAACTACTCTGCTATATTAGGTGGTGAAATTTTCCAAGTTTTATTCTTTATTCACTAGAGATATTTCTTTCTATGGAAATATCGACTGATTTCAGACATATATCAGATGACGTTTTCTTCTGAATAACACAGTGAAATACATATGGAAGCTATGCTGCTGAAATACTCCATTATTTATGTCAGGGATATGACAGAATGACTTCCCTGAAGTCCTGTTTGGCCAAGAAAACTCTATTCCTACCAGGGTGGGAGTTAGCCAGAATGGGTTATAGTATTTGTTCATTGGTTTCTTGATTGATGAAACTGATTATGAGAAGGATACATGTTAATACAGACATATCCCTGAGCTATTGCAAGTTTGACTCCAGACCACTGCAATAAAGCAAGTAATGTAATAAAGCCAGTGGTGGGTCTTACCTTCAGTTTGTTAAAAAAAAAGAAAAAGAAAAAAAAAAGGCAACATCTGTGTAGTGAAGTACAGTGAAGAGCAATAAAATGAGGAATGCCTGTATTGTTTTTAACAGCTTTATTCAGGTATAACTGACATAGTGGAAGTATATATTTTGATAAGTTGATATAGATATATACCCATAAACCATCACCACAATCAAAATACTGAAAATACCCATCACTCCAAAAAGTTTCCTCAGCCTCTTTGGAATACCTCCCATCCCAGCCCCAAGCAACCACTGGTCTGCTTTTTGTTATAGTAACATATGGTTGAAGAAGACTTTGGAGATCCTGAGCGTCAGTCACCCAGCACATGAACAAGACTGAGCTCAAGGCATTCGGGGATTTCCATGGGTCAGACCATGAGGGGAGTTAAAGTGACTGGGGCCAGGCTGCCATCTGCTCATGGGAAAGGAGATGGATACAAAGCTGGACTCTGATGACAGCTTTCACATCCAAGGCACAGATTCCAGAGCACGTGGCAAGTTCAGATGAGGTTCAGGCAACTTTTGGGATTGAGGCAGTCTGCAGTTTTGTTACAGGTTAAAGGAGACACTGCGGGAGTGAAATGCACAACCAAAATAAAACATGCAAACAAAACTCACCACCAACATCCAGAACTCCAAGGCTGGCATGGGAAAGGGAATCTGCTGGTGGCTGGGGCAGCTGATTTCTGTCCTTCAAGTTCACTATCCTCTTGGTCTTCTTATTAGTCATTCCTGGCTATGGGAGACACACTCTTTAGCTCAAGTTTGCTACTTGTAGTCCAGATCACACATAGTTAGAATGTTCTGAGGCACTTTTGAAGGTTCTGGCAGAAGCAACAGAGTGATAACACAGCAAGAACCATTGTTCTAGATAATCTGGTATTTAAAACAGTTTTCTCATCTTTGATTTATGGTCCTGCTCAGCTTCTACACTGTCTTCCATGCTTGAGAATCCCCTTCATCGACTCCTAGTAGCCACATTAAAAAAGGTTGAGGTGAGGAAAAACTGGTAAAATTATTTTTAATATTTTCAACCCAGTATCTCCAAAATATTTTAATAAGTAATCTATAAAAAATTACTAATGAGATATTTTGCATTCTGTCTTCATACTAAGTCTTTGAAATCCAGTGGGTATTTTATACTTACAGCACACATCAATTTGTACTAGCTACATGTACATATTGGACAGTACAAGTCTAGATAGAGCATCATATCCTGGATCAAAAATTAAGTGTTCTGCAGGGAGAAGAGGAAGAGAATTTGAGTGTTATTTTTATAAACTTAGTTTGTAGTACTAGTAGGCAATCCTTTGGACAGCGATAATAGACTTTCGGAAAAACAAATCTATCAAGACAAAACATTTTGCAACTTCATTTTTCAGAGCAAAATATAATGACATCCACAGTAAGTTTCAAATTTCACCTTGTTTTTTGAATCCATATCTTAGAGTTTTCCCCCGGATACTAATTTGCATATTAACCTGTATATGTTCTACTCCAGTTGATTCATCTCCACATTAGCTTATTTTTTTTTGCACATTTTCTCTATCAAGTAAATACTTATATTTCTATATATTTTTATCATTTCTCCTTCAGGTACATTGAAAAGAGTCGAGCAAAAGAATGGGCACTATTTTACTTGAGCATAAAGAATCATTCAGCTAATGAACTATTATTTGGCATAAGCAATTATTCTAAATATAACATGGTAAGTATTTTTGTTTGCATCTTAATAGCTATCTAGTTTTAAGACTATCACAATGTGTAATAGCTTTTTAAATTTTATGTTTAATTATAAAGAAAGAAATAAATAAAGCATGTTGGGAAAAGGTTTTTGAAAAGGGTGACTATACTCAGTGTTTCAAGAATATGGGAAAATGGACAGTTTCATCCATTCATTGATGGTGGGAACGTAAATTTCTACAGGGATTTTGGAGGGCAATTTGACAATATGCATTAAAATTCAAGATGAGCAACCTTGTCTCTGCGATTCCAGTTTTAAAAATTTACCCCATGAGAATGATTGGATAAATGCATACATTTGCATGTGCAAGAATATTTATCTTATTGTTTATAATTTAAAGAAAGGAAGCAAGTTATATTTCAACAATTATTTATTTGGTGTGATCTTGGCTGAGCACTGACTGTAGTAGGTACAGGGTTACAATTATTAGTCAGATGTAGTTGGTTCCCTGCCCTCATATAGCTTAGATCAGGGGTGGGCAAACTTTTTGACTCGAGGGCCACAATGGGTTCTTAAACTGGACCGGAGGGCCGGAACAAAAGCATGGATGTAGTGTTTGTGTGAACTAATATAAATTCAAAGTAAACATCATTACATAAAAGGGTACGGTCTTTTTTTTTTTTTTTTAGTTTTATTCATTTCAAACGGGCCGGATCCGGCCCGCGGGCCGTAGTTTGCCCACGGCTGGCTTAGAGTCTAGGAAAGAAGACAGTCAACTAAACATTTGTTGAGTGCAGTACTGATGGTGTAGAATGTGGTTGAAGCACATATGAGGGGAGCTGAACCCAGAATTGGGGAGGCAGTGAAGGCTTCTTGGAGGAAGTGATACCTAAACGAGGTGCTGAGGGGTAGCTGGCTAAATATATATTAAGAAGTATCATGTGATGGAGTATGATGCACCTATTAAAAATGATGATGTATGATTCTGCACAAGCAAAAATGACTTGAAATTTATGTATAGACACTCCTCTGTCGATCCATCTTCAGCTGACTGAATGTTGTATCATAGCCCTTCTCCAAAGCAGGGGTGGAATGTTTGGTTTCACCACAGATTTTCTACTCATTTCATTTCTGGAATCGGCTTAGATTCCAGGTCCGTTTTGTATATAATCTTTATTTGCTTTTTAAAAAATAATTTTGTTTCATATTTAAAGCCCTTGTATTAGTCAATGATTCATGTTCAGCATTGTTTGAACCATTTGCCATTCATTACACAAAGAGAAATACTTGTGTTTTAAATAAAACTGGTATAGGAAAGTCAAAAAGAAATAAAATAAAAATGATGATGTACAAGTGGAAGGAAGTAAATAGTAGATCACTGAAGAAAAACATCAGGTCACAAAACAGAATAGTGTATTTCATTTTTGTAAAATTATATGTTTCTACATGTGGGCACATATGTGTGTATATATGTATATATATCAGAATAAGTCTAGGAGTATCTTGGGTCTATATTTAGATTCTCATCATCAGGTATGGGATGTGAAAAGTAAATTGATATCAAGATATAGGATGGAGGTCATACTTTTTTATGTTTAAGCCTGAGACCTAGAATACAAAGTTAAGGAAAGATACTGTATTGAGATAAAACTCAACTGAGTTGTATTTCACCATAGCACTTAGCCAGTAACACTATTTTGAGACTAATTCCCTAGATAAAAAGGAAACAAATACTGACACTCTTTTATAGGTTCATTGAGTCTGGTGAATGTGATCTCTATTCATTTGGATTGACATGAGATTGAATTACATTCATGAGGTGACTCATACTCATTAACTCAAGAAATAACTTTTCAGCGCACCAACTCTCAATTTGTTATAATGGTCTTGTTGTCTTAGTTATAATCAAACATGTCTATCAATAATATGGCCAGTGAATTCCACACTTGGTGCTTCAATTGTTTTAAGCAAATCTGTTTCTTAAAGTAATTTCAACAAAGTTAATTTGTAAAGTTAAAAGTCAATATTATACAAACATAACACTCAGTGTTCCCTAGGCTATAAATCCTGTCCAAATTTTTAGGAGAAATTGTATCCATGGGGACAGGTAGGATGCATTAAATGTCAGTACACTTTGTTTTACAGAGCAAAGATTTTGAAAAGCTGAAAACATTGTTGTTCATTTCAACCTAATCAGAGAAGCCAAGAAAATCTCAGAGAGGTAAATAAATGAAATTTTTTCTGGTATATGATTATTCCAATGTATTCAATTATGCTTTTCTTCTATCAATTTAAGCAAATATAGGTTAACATTATAAAAACATTATGCCAAATTATTTTTCTTATTTTCTACTTTCCAATCCTTGCTTAATTTTAGGGTTTTAGAAAAACAAAATGGGATTAAGTAAAGATGGTTGAAATAGTTATATATTTTTATACATACATCTAGTGAAGCTGTTCTTTCATTTACTTATACATTGATTAAAGAAATATTAATCATCGAGTCCCTAGTATGTGTTATATTTGTTTGTGGTGTGTATTTGTGATAAATAATTGATTTTGAATATAAATGAATTTATTTAAGCCTATGAAAATGTTTTCCATCATTTTAATTTACTAATCTTTGAATGAACTTCAGCAACCCATTATGTAGATGTAAATTTCTTCTGTCTTTAAGAGATTAGGTAGTCCTCTGCTTCAGTTATTATTTTAATGTGCTTAGGTAAATTGGATGTACATTTCTTGTTTTTTAGCCTCTAAAGAATGTTTTGTGTACCAGCTATACAGTAAAAAGAGGTATTGATTTTTAAACATTTTAAAATATAAAGCATTTCAGAGTATCCTAAAAAAAAAGTGTTGTATTACAAGTGTAGTCATCATCTTTGGCATCAGACATTTCTAAAATGTCCCTGTACTTGGGACACTATCTTGAATCCACTTATATCATTAAATATCATAGCCATGTAAGTTCTTGTGACTGTGAGCTGAAATCCTTGTGTGGGTCCAGAAAGTCCTCAACAGTGAATGTACAACTTGGAAAAAATGGTATAGACAAATTTAAAGTAAATTTATCTTTTTCATAGAACCTATTTTAAGTAGAGAACTGTGTTCCAGGGGGTATAAAAAGAGATACTATATTTATTCAACTCCTTATGAATCATATGCATACTATGAAGTATACCGCTTTCTTGAGCATACATGAGGCAATCAAATGGCATTCAATTACCAAGCACTTTCAATTTATACCAGAGAAGGTTGTCCAGGGTCAAAGAAGTGCTGGGAGTGGAGGTGAGTGGCTTTCAGTCAAGAGCTGAGGGCAAGGCATCTTACACAGTAAGAAGCATGCTGGTTCCTAGCCATTGCTGCCCCATGAACCCCATGTTTGAAAGGTCTTTACTTCCTAACAAATCATTTGTTAATAGTTAATTTATCTGCCTGCTTTCTAAAATTAAAGATATATCTTACTGTCAATCAGCACTTTTGTTCATGCTGAGCTGACATAATTCCAGCTGAAGCAAGTATGTTATATGTATATATTATATGTTATATGTTGTATGTTATATGTTAGATGTTGTATGTTATATGTTATCCTGGATGACTTTATTACAGGTAAATTAATTATCTCATTACACTTTTCAAAATATTGAAAATTCAAAAATCCCTTCCCACCCCCAGACCCCCTTTGCTGGTATTTCTTCAAGGAGATCTAGAGGTGACAGACTGGAAATCCCTGTTGTGCATGTTGTCAAAAAGAGGCTGACAGGAATGAATAGTTTTATTTTGAATCAGATAGGAACAATTGTCAGTTCAGGGAATAAAAATTACTGTAATCGAGAGATTTTTTTCTGCATTGCCCTAAAGGTAGGTGCATATTTCAATGCTAACTGCATTTAGGTAAAGAGAAAGCACTAGGCTGAACATACATTCTTTATGCTTTATTAACCTTTCTGCAAAGTGTCAATTACCACCAACTTCCATTTGCTTCATCTCACCTCAGCCATCCCATTAAAGATATATCTTACTGTCAATCAGCACCTTTGTTCATGCTGAGCTGACATGATTCCAGCTGAAGCAAGTATGTTATATGTATATATTATATGTTATATGTTGTGTGTTATATGTTAGATGTTGTATGTTATATGTTATATGTTATCCTGGGTGACTTTATTACAGGTAAATTAATTATCTCATTACACTTTTCAAAATATTGAAAATTCAAAAATCCCTTCCCACCCCCAGACCCCCTTTGCTGGTATTTCTTCAAGGAGATCTAGAGGTGACAGACTGGAAATCCCTGTTCTGCATGTTGTCAAAAAGAGGCTGACAGGAATGAATAGTTTTATTTTGAATCAGATAGGAACAATTGTCAGTTCAGGGAATAAAAATTACTGTAATCGAGAGATTTTTTTCTGCATTGCCCTAAAGGTAGGTGCATATTTCAATGCTAACTGCATTTTAGGTAAAGAGAAAGCACTAGGCTGAACATACATTCTTTATGCTTTATTAACCTTTCTGCAAAGTGTCAATTACCACCAACTTCCATTTGCTTCATCTCACCTCAGCCATCCCAAACAGTACACCTCTCACTGGTGCTAACCTGTATCCATGATGCAGGGGCCTAGGAGGAGAAAGAGACTGAACCCGGGCTGATTCTCCTTAATCTACCCCAGGGTCTGCAGCTGAGTCACAACCAGATAGTTTCCTCAGCCAAACTTCTGGGAGATTTTAGTTTGGGAAACTTGGACATTTGAAATGCATAGGTAAATAGTAATAACTGTTTACTGCTGATTTATTTTTATTTTTGGCTTCAGTCATCTGGGATTGAGACCCATTTATTTGAAGTTTCTGAGTGTAACCTCCATGTTTAGCTGAAGCTAATTTTTTTAACTTTATTTTGAGAATTTTAGACTTACAGAGGACTTGCTGCTCTCTACCTAGCTTTCCTTAATGTTAACACCTCACTTAGCCATGGTATAATAATCAAAACTAAGAAATTAAGATTGGTTCAATAAATACTATTAACTAAACTATAAACTATCTATCTATCTATCTATCTATCATCTGTTTATTTTTTAATCGTCACAGAGGATATGATTATTGATTTTAGAGAGAGAGGAAGGGAGAGGCAGACAGAGAGAGAAACATCGATGTGAGAAAGAAATAGCCATCAGTTGTCTTTTGTATGTACCCTGGGGGAGATCGAACCTACAACCTACGTATGTGCCCTGACACTGAATTGAACCAGGAACTTTTTTAGTGTACGGGACGATGCTTCAACCAACCGAGCTACCAGGTCAGGGATAACCTATAAACTAGATTACCTTGCTTTTTCTACTAGATGTCTTTTTTCTATTCCATGATTTAAGCCAGGATACCACACTGCTCTCATTGTCATGTCTTCTTAGTCTTCAATCTGGGACAGCTCCTCCGATTTCCTTGTCTTTGATTACCTTGACACTCTGAAAAATATTTTTATTGATTTCAGAGAGGAAGGGAGAGGGAGAGAGAGAGAGAGAGAAACATCAATGATGAGAGAGAATCATTGATCAGCTGTCTCCTGCACGCCCCACATTGGGGATCGAGCTTGTAACTTGGGCATGTGCCCTGACCAGGAATCTAACTGTGACCTCCTGGTTCATAGGTCGATGCTCAACCACTGAGCCATGCCGGCTGGGCTACCTTGACACTTTTGAAGAGTACTGGTTAGATGTTTTGCAGGATGTCCTTCAGTTTGGTTTGTCTTTTTTTCTCATGATTAGACTGATGTTAGATTTGGGGCCTGTGCTATCGATATCTTATTACTTTGCTAAGGTGGTGCCTGCCAGTTTCTCTACTCTAAACTTACCATTTTCCCCTTTCTATACTCTGTCCTTTGAAAGTGAATTGCTAAGCCCAGCCCCTGGAGTTAAGTCAAGTCCAGAGGATTTAGGATCCATCTCCTGGAGGGAGGAGTATTTAAGAGATTGTATGTTACAACCACCACAGTTGTTAAGAAGAGTTTGATGGGAGATCCTTTGAGGCAATGTGGATACCCTGTTTCCCTTTAAGGTTTTACTCACTAATTTTAGCATTCGTCAGTGTATCTTGCCTGTAGCAGTTATTACTTTGATGCTCTAATGGTGATATTCTATTTTCCTCATTCTCTCTCCATTTATAATTCTTCTGTAGAAGAATTGCCTCTTTTCTTTCATTTATTCACTCATTCATTCATTCATGTGTATTTATATCAGTACTAGAGACCTGGTTCATGGATTCATGCACCGGTGGGGTTCCTCGGCCTGGCCTGGGCCCTCTCCAATCCGGGACCCCTCAGGGGATTTTGGATAGCCAGTTTCAGCCTAATCCCCGCAGGCCCGATTCATACCGGAGGGAGCCCGATCCTGTGCGTTTATCGTCTGTCTCCTAGTGGTCAGTGCACATCATAGCAACCTGTTGACCAGTCGTTAGGTCATTTGGTCGTTTGGTTGCTTAGGCTTTTATATATATAGATGGTCTAATGGATATTTATTGACTTACAGGTATTTATTTTATTCTTTGAGTTATAAATAATTACTATCATTGTTCACTATATTGCTCAAATTATTCCAGCTCTAGCCATCAGGAATGTTGACTAGGTCTTCTTTTGACAAACTCACTTTTTTTTTTTTTTTTAGCAATAACTTTCTGGCATTGTAAGATGTTCCAGGTTTATCTTGTCTCTTCCATACTCTAGCCCAGTGGTCGGCAAACTGCGGCTCACGAGCCACATGTGGCTCTTTGGCCCCTTGAGTGTGGCTCTTCCATAAAATACCGACTTCTGCGCATGGGCCACGAAGTTTCAATCGCACTGTACGTGCGCACCCGCATGTGGTATCATGTGGAAGAGCCACAGTCAAGGGGCCAAAGAGCTGCATGTGGCTCGCGAGCCGCAGTTTGCTGACCACGGCCCTAGCCCCAAAATCAGCCATTTCTTTGAGAAGCATGGAGTCTTTTATTGCAGAATGAGATTAGAATGAGATTTAGAACCCCAAATCCGCCCTCTAATTGTTCTTATTGCAACTTGGGAGTCATTGCTTCTAGGCCTTCTTAGCACATAGAGCCAGCAAATGTTTGTATGTATACTAACCCATGTATCTACATTCATTTCTGTATATATCAATCTGTATGTAGATTAAAATAAACATTAGGTCATACTGACATCTCTGACTCCAGTCCATACCATGGGGTTTATTCCAGCATTCCCCCTTTGCTTGTTTGTAGCATCTTTCTCCCAAGACACAAACCTGGCTGTTATTATCTACAATATACTTACCTTTTTGTTATATATGTGAAGTAATTTCAGAATTGTTAACCTGGACCCCTGTGAGATACATAGTTTATAACTAAGTGCATTGTTTTGTCTCTAGCATTTTGCATTTAGCCTTACAGTTTCAAAACTTTGCTTTTCAAAGTTATTTATCTATAAAACTATTGGCAAGACCAATGCCATGAGACTGTCCCCCTATGTTTTTCCTTCTAGGAGCCTTACAGCTTCAGGTCTTACATTTAATTTTTAATTCATTTTGAATTGATTTTTGTGTGTGGTGTAAGATAAGGCTCCAATTTCATTCTCTTGCATGTGGATATCCTTTTCCACACTGTTTGTTGAAGAGACTATCCTTCCCCACTGTGTATTCCTTGTTGAACATCAGTTTGCCACACATGTGTGGATTCATTTCTGGACTCTCTGTTCTGTCCCATTGGTCTATATGCCTGGCTCTAGTTCAATACCATACTGTTATTTCTGGAACTTTATAATATATTTTGTGATCAGAAAGTGTGTTGTCTCCAGTTTTGTTCTTTTTTTTTCTCAAGGTAGTTTTTGCTATTCTGGATCCCTTGTGGTTGCATACAAATCTTAGAATTGTTTTTTCTATTTCTGTATAGAATGCCATTGGGATTTTGATAGATTGCATTGAATCTATAGAACGCTTTGGGTAGTACAGACATTTTAATAATATTAAGTGTTTTAGTCTATGACATGAGATGCCTTCCCATTTGTTTGTATCTCTTTTAAATTCTCTCATCAATGTTTTATAGTTTTCAGTGTACAGATCTTTCACCTCCTCAGTTGTTTATTCCTAAGTATTTTATTCTTTTGATGCTATTGTAAATGGGATATATTCCATAACAACATTGATCTTGGCTATTATTTCATGGATGTACACTAAAACCACAAGCAACAAAAGCAAAAATAGACAAATGGGACTACATGAAACTAAAAAGTATCTGGATAGCAAAGGAAACAATCATCAAAATAAAGTGACAGGCCTGGCCAGTGTTGCTCAGTTCGTTGAGTATCATGTGTATAGAGGGGTCGCTGGTTCAATTCCTGGTCAGGGCACGTGCACAGGTTGAAGGTTTGGTCCTGTCAGGGTGCATGCAGGAAGCAACCGATTGATGTTTCTCTCTCTCTTTCTCTCTTCCTCTCTCTCTCAAATCAATTCAAAAATAATAAAATAATAATTTCCCCCAAATAAAAAGACAACCTGTGGAATGGGAGAAAATATTTGCAAACCATTTATCTGATAAGAATTAATATCTAAATGTATAAGAAACTGCTCAAACTAAATAGCAAAACCCAAATAATTTAATTTAAAAAAAAATGGGAAAAGGAACAGAGTAGACATTTTTCCAAAGAAGACATGCAAATGGTCAACAGATATATGAAAAGATGCTTAAGGTCACTAATCATCAAGGAACTGAAAATCAAAGCCACAGTAAAATATCAGCTTATACCTGTTAGGATGACTGTTATAAAAAAAAATCAAAAGACAACAGCCTTATAAAGGAGTGAATTCTGATACGTAAGACAATATGATGAACTTTGAAGACATTATGCTGAATTAAGTAAACCAATTACATAACAACAAATACTTCATGACTCATGTATATTAGGTATATAAAATAGCCAAATTCAGAGGCAGAGAGTAGAACAGTGGTTGCCAGGGTCTTGGGGAAGAGAGTAGGGAGAATCATTACTTGCTGGCCACAGAGTTTACATGTGGGGTGATGGAAAAGATTTGAAAACAAATGGTGGTAATGGGTGCATAACAGTGTGGATGTTATTAATGCCAATCTACCATACACTTAAAAATGGTTAAAATGGCATAACATTTTTTTTGAAAAAGTATGCTCGTAACATGCAGGAACTCTAACTTAAGGTTTTAAGCACTCAAAATTCCAAGTTTTTAAATTTAGCAATTGCATCAAAGCCACAGTAAAATATCAGCTTATACCTGTTAGGATGACTGTTATAAAAAAAAATCAAAAGACAACAGCCTTATAAAGGAATGAATTCTGATACGTAAGACAATATGATGAACTTTGAAGACATTATGCTGAATTAAGTAAACCAATTACATAACAACAAATACTTCATGACTCATGTATATTAGGTATATAAAATAGCCAAATTCAGAGGCAGAGAGTAGAACAGTGGTTGCCAGGGTCTTGGGGAAGAGAGGAGGGAGAATCATTACTTGCTGGCCACAGAGTTTACATGTGGGGTGATGGAAAAGATTTGAAAACAAATGGTGGTAATGGGTGCATAACAGTGTGGATGTTATTAATGCCAATCTACCATACACTTAAAAATGGTTAAAATGGCATAACATTTTTTTGAAAAAGTATGCTCGTAACATGCAGGAACTCTAACTTAAGGTTTTAAGCACTCAAAATTCCAAGTTTTTAAATTTAGTAGCAATTGCAGAAAACTTTTATCTAGCAGGTCAGAAAACGAGTCCTTTTAGTTAGTCAAGCATTTCTATTAATAGTAAATTAAGTCTGTACATTGTAATCACCAAATTTCAAAGAATTAAAATAAAATATTAACACAATACTATACATATTTAGAAATCAGGTGGCATTTTAATTTTTTAGTAATGAAAAGGAAAATTTAAAGATAATTGTTACAAATGTTCTTCAACAGGTGAATGGCTAGATATGATATATCCATATATTCAAATGGGCCATAGAAAGGAACAAAATGCTGGTGTACACAAGACAAGGATGATCTTAAATGCATTTTGCTAAGTTAGAAACAGTGTATAATATGATTATGTTTATATGATATTGTGGAAGGCAAAACTATAGAGAAAGAAAGTGGTCGGCAGAATTGGGAGCCTGGGAAGGGGCACCTAGAATTGGGATTGCTGGTTGGTATGATGATTCTATAGCTTTTTGAGTAACTGCCAAGCTGTTCCCACAGCAACTGCACCAGCAGTGCCCAAGGGTGTGAAGTGGTATCTCATTGTGGTTTTGATTGCATTTCCCAGGTGACTAAAGATGTTAAGCATCTTTTCATGTACTTATTGGCCATTTGTATGTCTTCTTTGGAGAAATGTTTATTCAAATCCTTTGCCCATTTTTTAATTGGCTTGTCTTTTTGTTTCTGAGATGTAAGAGTTCTTTATGTGTTCTGGGTATTAAACCCTTTCCAGATATGATTTGCAGATATTTTCTCCCATTCTATAATTAGTCTTTTCACTTTCCTGATGCTCTCCTCTCGTGCAAAAAGTTTTAAATTTGATGAAGTCCAATTTATTTTTTTATTTTGCTGCTTGTGCTTTTGGCGTCATATCTAAGAATCCATCACCAAATCCAAGGCCATGAAGGTTTACTCCTTCGTTTTCTGGTTTAATCATTTTTAGGTCTTATATTTAGATCATTGATCCATTTTGAGTTCATCTTTGTACAGGGTATGAGGTAGGGGTTGTGAGCATATCTTTGTTTTCAGACCCTTTAAAAATGCAAACATTTTAAAGATTTAGTAGCCACATCACAATTCTTTTTCAAAGATACCAGGCAGATGCAATATTAATGCATAGTAAAATCAAATACTTTGAAAAAGAGAAAAAGGCATGTTTGAACTTCTTACCTCTAATGTCTTCCAATGAAGGACTTCTGGATACAATCAGATTTTATTTTTATGGTCCTTGGTTTTTACTGCATGTTTTGCTGAACACGCTAGGTTCTAAAGGATTCCTTACCAACTTCTTCACAGAGGTGGGGTCCTAACACTATGGGATTTCATAAATGCTGGAGAAGACCATCTCCTCATTGTGTCAGTGTTTCCTTCACTTCCATAGGAGAATTTTTGCTATATTAAAACCATACCAAGTTCTCATGAATCCATATATGGAATATTTTAATTATCAACATCTACCATATAAGAAATGGCTAGACTTTGGAGAACACATAAAATCTACTCTTGTTGTGGTTATCGGAAATGTTGAGCAGATCTGAACTAATAACAGAACAACATAATCATTTTTCTTTAGCCCTTTTATAAGCTGTTCTCTTTTTTTCCTTTTCTTTTAAAGATTCAACTATATCTAACGAAGAATAGGGCATTTCACAGTTTGCCAAAGGAAGTACAGCTCCAACTTTGCCAGACTGCAGTCTATCAAGAGTAAGTGACACAGCCCTAGCCAGTTTGGCTCAGTGGATAGAGCATCTGCCTGCAGACTGAAGGGTCCCTATTTGATTCCGATCAAGGGCACATGCCCGGGTTGCGGGCTCAATCCCCAGTAGGGGGCGTGCAGGAGGAAGCCGACCAATGATTCTCTCTCATCATTGTTTCTATCTCTCCCTCTCCCTTCCTCTCTGAAATCAATAAAAATATATATTTTTTAAAAAGAGTAAGTGACACAAAAATATTCCTTTGGGCCTTGGCAGTCCCTTAAGAAAGGCAGATAGTATGCTCTGGCTGGTGTGCTTAGTGGTTAGAGCGGCGGCCTGGGCAGATGGTGAATAAAAGTTAACCAAACTTCAGAGACAAAACACATGTTACAAATTGAATATTTACCAGAAGATATATGTAAAAGTTTGGGGTTAGTGCTTTGAACTCTATAGTGTAATCATGAATTTTAAACCAACCTGAAAGAAACTAGAATTGAAAATAGGATGAAGACCAAGACTTATAAGCAAAATGCCAAACTAATAAAAAGAAGTGATTGGACTGCTATAACAGTCCACTTATTTATCTAGAAAGAGGAAAATATGCAAAGTGTATTAGGTAAAATTTTCTAAACTTTATTATAAGAGTCTGAAGTTGACATTTGCAAGTAGGGGTTGCCCAAAATTTTTTGAATAAAGGTTATATTTTTATAGTGTTCCCTAATGTAAACCCTACCATCCTAATGAGAATACAAACAAAACAAAACAACAGTATGAAAAACTACCTTTTCCTGCTTCCCCTTTCTTTTAGTATATAGACATATGATTTAGATATCCCTTCATGACATTTGAGAGGATGTTAATATGTTGGGGGGAAAAGGTTGGGCCATCCATTTTGCTAGTAGAGGTACTGGCAAAGACCACATGATTTTCTGTTCAGATATGGTGGCCCAGTTTCCTGACTGTTTGGTTCTGGGGTCTGCCCAGCATCTTCACCAGTTTTTCCTGGCAATTTGGCCTAGAAACTATTTAAATAACCTTTCAAAGATTCTATAAGCTATCTAATACCTGTAGTAAATCCTTTCTTTCTCAAACCAATCAGAATGGATTCTGTTGTCTGAACCCATAACAATGGTTAATACAAAATTCATCATGTATGCAGTTCTTTCTTGGAAAAAGTTAACTTATGTAGTATTAACATGCAGTCTCATTTTAAAAATCATTATCTACACTAATAAAAGAGAAACATGGTAATTAGCGTACGACCGCTACCCTTTTCATTGGCTAATCAGTGAGTATATGCAAATTAACTGTCAGCCAAGATGGCAGCCGGCAGCCAGGCACTGAAGCGAGCAGGGAGGCTTGCTTGCTGCAGACTCCAACGTTCACCGCCTCACTTGCCGGCCTCTCAGTTGCAA
>NW_005369442.1:2381833-2384681 GCF_000412655.1 Myotis brandtii | reverse complement strand
CCCCAATCGGCCCTGCTCTGAGCCTGACCAGGGGCTGCACTTAGGGATTGGGCCTGCCCTCTGCCACCCGGGAGCAGGCCTAAGCCAGCAGGTCGTTATCTCCCGAGGGGTCCCAGACTGTGAGAGGGCACAGGCCGGGCTGGGGGACCCCCCCTCCCCCAGCCCCCTGAGTGCACAAGTTTTTGTGCACCAGGCCTCTAGTTTATACTAATAAAAGGGTAATATGCTAATTAGACCAGATAGCCTGGACATCTTCCAGATGTCCTTCCGGACAAAACCACAGCGGCTATGAGGGTTGAGCAGGGCAGGCAGCTGGCAGTGGCAGCAGCAGTGGGGTGATGGGGGCGGTGCTTCTCCTGATTGGCCCGGTTGCCTCCTGCAGAGGGAGGCCAGACTTCGGCTTAGGCCTGCTCTCCCCAAGGAGCAGGCTTAAGCTGTCAGTAGGACATCCCCTGAGGGCTCCCAGACTGTGAGAGGGGGAAGGCCGGGCTGAGGTACCACCCCCTGCCCGGTGCACAAATTTTCGTGCACCAGGCCTCTTGTTATTTATAAGTTTTAATGGAGAGTTATTGTCATAAACACCAGCTCACTCATTGAAGATTGATAGTACTATTTATTCATATTTATCCTTTTACATGAAGAATAAAAAACAAAAATGAATCAGTATTTAATAATGTTCATGGGCTCTTCTTAGATTTTAATATACAATATACATGTATAGCTATATGCATATTTTTATGTAGACATGTTAATGCCTGATGTGATGGTATTAAATCTTGCTTTTTCTATTCTTAACAAAAATACTGATTTCTGCATTTGTTAGGTTGGAGCAGTTGTATCTATGGGCTTAAAAAGAAAAAAGTTCTTAAAGAAAATGATTTTAATTAAACTGTAAATATTCGCAAGAGCTTTGAGTGCTCCGGAAGAATAAAATTAAATGGTTAAGCAGGAGAAGCCTATTCAGCATTGGCATGCCTTCACATCATTCAAATAGGCTATTGAAGAACCATCCTGGAGTTGCAATTTAATACTAGAGTACAGGCTCCTGTGAATATTTTATGGTTTATTGTATGGGTGGTATTCTTAAATTTTAATGCTTCAGAAGAAATGGGTAGCCCTGGAATCCTTGTGTCAATGAGTTATAGAGGAGGCTGGTGATCCAATTAGTATAATGGGCATCTGGCAGCCAAATGATGCACTTGAAAGACTGGCTGCGAATGATGGCCCTCATCCACTTTCACAACATAGAGGAGAGGAAACAGAATGTGGAATCGTCCTGAACTGTCTGTGATGCATTAAATCTGACTGTCTTGAATACCAGACTCTTTTCCCATTCTAGTGCCTGTCACCCATCTCTTCCCTCTGTAAGTTCCCCATTCCCAATGCTTCCCCTCTTTCCCTTTTCCATCACATCCTTATGATTGGCTCCATTCTCTGATGCCCTGGTATTCCTGTGGACTCTTCTTAATTCATAGAAACCAACTACTATCTTGAGGATATGTCTATGATGCAGCAGTTACTTCAGCAATTTTTAATTTAATAACCTTTTAATTCTTCAGAGTAAAAGTAATGGAAAATCAGGAGTCATCACATTTTAATCTTGTGATTCTCTTCCCAAAGGCAGTGAAGAGAGTAATGTTAAATTTCCCTTTTGCATAGTCTTCCTTTGGAACTAGAATTATAATTCTTTAAGTAAACGTAGAACCTTATTTTAAAATTCTATTCATTTTCATTAATATGCCCAGTATCCTGAGATACAGTCTGTGAAGAGCCTTTTGTGCTCGTATACATCTTGCTGAATGTGCCCAAAGCTCAAGGCTTTGACTGGTCCTTTCCCCCCGGCCACTCCTCAGGATTGTTCATGCAACTGGGAATCCTGAGATAAGAACACATTGTACTGTTCCTGATTTCCTTCCAGACAAACAGCTCGCTTGCTGCCTATTGTAAAAGCAGTGGATGCCCTAAGCCCCGGTTCTTCCCTTGTGACTCACCCCACTGCATATGCAGTCTCCCCTGGGCCATCCTATTGCCCCGTAGGACTTGGGGACTGGTGCCACCATGCTGACACTCCTGTTACACTTTTTGCTGCAACTCATAAGTCTCTGACTCAAGAGTTTCGTGTCTTCTCTTATAAGAACTTCCATGGAACTGTGGCAGACTTACTTATTACCTGGTATACCTGGTATAGTTATTTTGGTGGGAGCTGTGCTGCTTCTAACTCTCCTTCACACTGTCAAACTTCTTAAAGCAGGGCAAAATCCTAATACTTTATTTATAAAAATCTTCCTTTTGAATAATTTAAACATATTCCATATTTTCTTCTAAAACATTATTATGAAGTATGTAGTAGGTACAGATTTATTCCCATTTTATATATAAAGAATTGGAAGTAGAAGCTAAGCGATTTTCTCAACATCATGTAATTGATTCATAGCATGTCAAGTGCTGGAGTTGAGGCCTCCTCATTGATAACACAGGGATGGGAGTATCGAATCTAATAAAAGAGAAACATGCAAATTGACCGCACCTCCGCCACGCCCCAAGTCATGCCCACCAGCCAATCAGAGCGACTATATGCAAATTAACCCAACCAAGACCGAGCTGGAGCAAGCAGGAGGCTTGGTTGCCCTGGCGATGGAGGAAGCCAAGCTTTCCGCCTGCCCTGGCCGGCTGTGGCCTCGGCTCAAGGCAACAAAGTTTCAATTATAGAAGATAAATAAATCTCAGCTACCTGCTTCCAGGCAGCCTCCACTGGGAGCTTGGGTGGCTGGGGGCCATGGCCAGCCTGCAAACAGCCATCAGGATGGCCAGGCACCCCAGCAGGGACCCCCACCCTGAAGGGGCTGTG
>NW_005369442.1:2370597-2381267 GCF_000412655.1 Myotis brandtii | reverse complement strand
GGGAATGACTGGTCACTATGACACACACTGACCACCAGGGGGCAGACGCTCAATGCAGGAGCTGCCCTCTGGTGGTCAGTGCACTCCCACAGGGGAAGCTCTGCTCAGCCACAAGCCAGACTGATGGCTGCCAGTACAGCGGTGGTGGTGGGAGCCTCTCCCGCCTCCTCAGCAGCGCTAAGGATGTCCAACTGCAGCTTAGGCCTGCTCTCCGCTGGCAAGTGGGCATCCCCCGAGGGCTGCCGCGCTGCCAGAGGGATGTCTGACTGCCAGCTTAGGCCCAATCCCCCGGGGAGCGGGCCTAAGCCAGCAGGTGGTCATCCCCTGAGCGGTCCCAGACTGCGAGAGGGCACAGGCCGGGCTGAGAGACCCCCCGAGTGCACAAATTTTTGTGCACCGGGCCTCTAGTCTTTAACACATTGTATGCGGGAAGCGTATTTATACGTTTTATAAATACGTTTCCCGCATACAATGTGTTAATATATAACACTGTCATCTTTATCACTAACATTCTCTTTAGTGACACCTGTCTAATTTGGAATATAGATATTATAACTCTTATTCTTCTAGGAAGAAAGAATTCTGGGTAGTAATTAAATGAAACTCTAAAATTATCCAGACTTCCCAATATTTCATGGAACGTGCCCCATTCCAGTCTTCACAAAAATTACTCATGTAAGAAAAAGAAAATAAATAATGTTTGTTCTTAACCTCAAATACAATGTTTCTCCAAGTTTGGTTCTTATCAAAATAATCTGGAGATCCTTTTAAGAATACAGATGCCAAGGCTCCACCCCAGATCTACCAAACCAGAATTTCCAGGGTATAAAGGAATCTTGATCTTTTATCAAATGCCCCAGGTGATTTTTTTATATTCATTAAAGTTTATTATGCATTACTACCAGGGATGGGTTGTTTCTATAAACTTGGAGTGGACAAACTACTGTCCTCTGGCTCAATACCTACAAAGAGGGAAAAGCAGCAGATTTACAAAACTGTTCCTGAGTATAATACAGCACATCCTCAAATAACGTTTTGTTCAATGTCATTTGTTATAATGGTGATGAGATGCCATAGGAGCTTAACTCTTGTTTATATCAATTAGCCTATGGGAAAGGTGGTTTTGTTATAAGTCATTTTGCCACAGTTCCAAGAAACTTTTGGAGATTATATTTATGTAAGAAAACAAAATGGTAAAATTAATAAAAAAGTGAGGACTTAATGTATTTTTTAAAAGTCTTGATCAAAGGAATGCTAATCAATACCAAATTTGTCTCCCAGTAAACCAAAAATCTTGCCTTACCTCATGAATTCAGTAGTGTTTTAAAAATACCTATATTTTGTGAAAGCAGGGCTTATCTAAGGAATTCATTTGTATGGAGACCTTCTGTTCTGTGATTGTGCAACACCTTCTTCTGCCTATTCATAATCCACTCAATATATATTCATTGAGGGCCTAGTTTATGAGCCAAGTGCCATTCTCGGCACCGATGCTATAGCAGTGGACAGGTTAGCTCTAGTCCTTGCCTTCAAGGTCTATACCAGAAGACGATAATTGCTTCTTAACAAAACATAAAATTCTTTACAGGTGAAGATGACAGCATTTTGTTTGCCAACGATGACTTCAAACTTGCCATTTTTCAGAAGTGTTTTTAATATTCTTTCTCCCCAGATTTGAAGCTGGAAGTATGCTTCTAAGACAAGGACATGTACCACTTGAATGCTACCTGATTCTTGCTGGACATTTAAAGGTCATGTCAAGTAATACCAGCATGAACAGAAATACCAACTCTGAAATTTTAAATGAGTTTGAAGAAGGTGACTTCATAGGGGTAAATATTGTCTTAATTTCTCAGTCTCTTACCATTTTTATTTTTAAAAATTTAAGTTATGTGTCATTGTACTAAAATAAAATTGTCCTCAAGTATGAAATATTTCAGTAATTGAAATGCTTAAAGAATGTGTATTTTCCTTAGCAGTGTAGAGCTAACATATAGCCTGATATATAGTTTGCCAACATACAGGACCTGCAAGATTCATAATTGATTGTTATATGAATGATTGCCCATTTAAATGAATGAGTTACAAACCCTGTAGCTTTGGAGGCTGGTATTTTTTAAAAAGTGTACCAAAACAGTTACTGATTCAAGGAGATATTTTTGATTCTTTAAAGAAAGTCTATGCTTGTAAAATACTTTATGCAAAAGGGATAAAATTTAGGGCAGAAAGCAGCTTGTGTGTAGGAATAAAACTTGCTTCATTTCTGTATTTAGTTGAGGGCAGATTTGATTTGGAGATCCTCGGATCCAAAAGTACCTAAGTGTGGAGGTCTTGCAGGTGAGAACAGTTGCTGGTGTTATTTTGGAAATGTCAGCTGAGGTCAAATATGGTATTGAAAATCATGATGAAGAGTTTGGACTTAATTCTACAGGCAGTAGAGCTTGTTGAAGTGTTTTAAGTCAGAGGGAGATGAATCAGATTAACATTTAGACAGATGACTGATGGGATGAGTCATCTACTAAATGTTAACATAGGTGGGCTATGTTAGCAGAGAAAGGACAACATGGAATTGGAGCAGGTGGGAAATTGATGAGCAGACTCTGAAGCAAGGCACTGGCTATGGGAATACCAATAGGAGATGGATTCAATATATTTTATTGGTAACAAATCCAATGAGAAGGGCAAAGGACAAAGATGTATTCCTAATAATTTTCAGTCAAAAGCAAACCTTATTTTTCCATGGTATTCCCATTGTTAATTATGTACCATCACTGGTGGGTCAAATATGTCTCGATAGATTGAGCATTGGTTAAGATGTTGGCTAGCCGGTGACTGGCTGAATGTTCTAGTGCTGGAGGCACTTTGGAAGCACTCTTACTTAGAACCTTATGACCCTTTGTGGACATCAAGATCTTCCCCAGGATCAGCACCTTAGTGTTGGATGGAGCTTCAGAGGTCAGCTAAACAAACTCTTTCACTCTACACCTTCACGAATGGAGAACCAGAGCAGTTAGCTGAATTGCTCCTCTTGAGATAGCTGGTTAGTGGCAGAAATGGGAGGAGAATCCTGAATCAGTGCTCTGTTTACTCTGCCATGCTGCCTCAACTGTGAGCAGATCAAATGGAGCCACTGATGGATGTGTGTGTGTGTGTGTGTGTGTGTGTGTGTTTAACTAAAAGGAAGAAACTTGGAGATTATCTGAACTGGTATTTCTCAACCAAAATCCATATAGGGTTCTCTGGGGAAGCAGAACCAATAGGATATATACAGATAGATGTAAGAGGAGATTTATTGTAGGAATTGGAGGCAGAGAAGTCCCACAGCCTGCTGTCTGCAAGCTGGAGAAGCAGGGAAGCCATGGGTATAATTCAGTCCAAGTCCAAAGACCGAGAACCAGGGGGATAGATGGTGGAAGGCCTGGTCCGAGTGTGACGGCCTGAGAACCAGGAGTGCTGACGTCCAAGGGCTGCATAAGATGGATGTCCCATCTCAAGCAAAGAGAGATGTTAAAGTCATGTCACTCTCCCTTCAGTAAGATAAACTCACCTTGATTCTTTATTGCTACATCTTTTTCAATATTATAATCACTAAAAATTGTTAGAATTTTGTATTTGGTTATACTCACACCGTACCCCTCATTGAACCTCATGGATCTAGGTTAGCATCCACTCCAAGTTTGCCATCTGTAGGACAAAGCACCCTTTTCTCTTAGTGATAAGTGTGGAGTGGAGTTAACATACAGCATTTGTGTGTTTGCAGATTATGCTGTTGTTTTAATATAGCAAGTATTCCAGAATAAAGACTTGTTTAACCCTGCATTCTGTTTTTATAAAATAGTCCTTACATTTTAATGCTGCTAGGACTGATAGATTATGTGAAAGTAAGACCAGGACAGTCCTTATTTATCAATTCCAATTGCTTTTTATTGCTCAAGATTTATTTTTTAAAAATTATTTGCCTAAAATGATGCATACTTATAATTCCATACGGTGCCAGAGTTTCATTGTAATAATAACATCAGAGCTGAAATAATTCCTGAAGAAATCCATTTGTTTTTATTTTTCAGGAAACCTGCCTTTTAACTAATACCAATCGGCCTGCTTCGTTTTTTTGTAAAACAGATGTAAAAGTTCTTGTAATACGTAAAGAAGTAAGTATCTGATGATATTTAGAAAATGACTAATACTTTAAGGAAACCTTTCTGGGGAACCCAGATAAATTTTAAAACCAAAAATATTTTAAAAATATGTTTTCATTGATTTTAGAGAGAGAGGAAGGGAGAGGGATAGAGAGATAGAAACATCACTGAGAGAGAGAAGCATCAACACCCCTACTGGGAATTGAGCCCACAACCCAGACATGTGCCCTGACCGGGAATTGATCTGGTGACCTCTTGGTTCATGGGGGGATGCTTAACCACTGAGAAACACCGGCAGGGCTCAAAGCCAAAAGTATTTACAATGAGAATGAATATTAAGGAAAATAAGTGTCTATATTTAAATAGTGTTAGTTAATGCTTTATGCTGATCTATGGTGTTAATTAGATTCAAATTATCACAGATATAGGGGAGGAAGACTTTTACCTCTACCCTCTAAAGCAGGGGTCCTCAAACTTTTTAAACAGGGGGCCAGTTCACTGTCCCTCAGACCGTTGGAGGGCCGGACTATAAAAAAAAACTATGAACAAATTCCTATGCACACTGCACATATCTTATTTTGAAGTAAAAAAACAAAATGGGAACAAATACAATATTTGTATTTGCATGTGGCCCGCGGGCCGTAGTTTGAGGACCCCTGCGTCTAAAGGGTGTTTTGGCTGTGCCTGGGAATGAAACTGACATAAAACAAATTAACAGGAGAAAAGCTTACAAATCTAGATTATTTTTATGTGACATAGGAGTCCTCACAAGGAAATGAAAAGAGGTGATTGTGGAAAAGTAACTAAAATATATGAGGAGGCTACAGGAAGATAAGAATTATTTTAACGAGGTCTGTTTTTATAGAATTCTCTCGGCTTTGACTCTTCATCAAAGAATGTTTCTTTTCTCCTGGTACAGAAGAGGGCATCTTTCACAAGGGAGTTTTTAATCTCCTGTTTTCAGGAAGAAAGGGGGAGATTAGAATGCTCTTCTTGCATGTACTGTTTTTTAGATTTCTTTAGCTCAAAATCATCCTTATGCCAAAGTGGCATATTTTGGGGTGGTATATTCTGCCACCCTTCACAGACCATAGGATTTTTTTTCCAGGATTAAGTTAGGTAACTCGCATGAAACTGTTAGATCAGTGCCTGGCAGAACAACTTTTGTTGCTATTAATGATAATAAAAACAAATAATGATAGGCTGTTGATGACAGATACATGCCCTTCAAATAAACTTTTGAAATAATTGTGAGTACCATTGCTGTGTTATTTAAGAAAACAGTTGTCTGGTTCATTGCTGGGTTTGTAATTCCGTTAAAATGCCTTTCACAGGGCTGTGCTGGGCTACTGCTGAAACTCGTAACGAGGAGGCAGAAGCTTTGTGGTTCTGTTGGGTTATTGCAGTGCGCTTTGTCGCACAAGCCTGCGTCAAGTGGAAACAGTTTTTCATTTTCATTATTTTGGGGGAGTTATTTATAAGTGTTTAACAGTTCTTATAGTAGGCTCAGAGGTGTACTATCATTCCCTTTTTATTTTAAAAATATTTCTTAGATAAACCGCATGAGACATGTAGCCTTATTTTCAGGGGCATGGTGATATAATAGCAGATGCTCTGTTTTTTTGTTTTGTTTTGGTGTTTTTTGTTGTTGTTTTTTTTTAGTTTCTCTAGACAAGTGGCTTTCTGAAGCTATTTAGGCCATGTGTTCCTATTCTGCCTTATAAATCTTGATGTGCCAGGTACTGGAGCGATTGCTTAGTTGTTCCCTTGGGAAGCCTGAAGTGAAAACATCGATTGGGCTCTTTTGGGCTGAGAGCCCTGTTCAGCTATTTAGCTGGCAGGAATGCCTTCGTTTTGTCATTAGGGAAACTAGTGGCAGCAGATTCTTGCCTAGAAATATTTATTATTATTGGCGTGGTCATAAGGACTGTCTCCTTACAAGTACTGTTGGTAAGTCGTTCTGGAAGCAATAGAATGTGCTTGAATCTGTACGCATTTGTTTAAAAATTTTAAAATGCATATCTTTGCCAATACGTTGATAAAGCCCATGAGATTTTCTGTATATTTGCTAGTATAAATAATTTTGTGAGTTGTTCCTTACAGTCAGAGTAGAATGTACCATAGTCTACCTTGAAAATGTCATGAGGCCCTGACCGGTTTGGCTCAGTGGATAGAGCGTCGGCCTGCAGACTGAAGGGACCCAGGTTCGATTCTAGTCAAGGGCATGTACCTTGGTTGCGGGCACATCCCCAGTAGGGAGTGTGCAGGAGGCAGCTGATCGATGTTTCTCTCTCATCGATGTTTCTAACTCTCTATCCCTCTCCCTTCCTCTCTGTAAAAAATCAATAAAATATATTTTAAAAAAAGAAAATGTCATGAGAAATTTCTTGACCATTTGAATTTTTATGACTATCAATTTAATAGATGCATGCTGTGTATTTCTTGACCGAACCAGTGCTGTAGGAACTTGATGGACTGTGACGATTATGGCCATAGTAAGTGCCATGTACTCAAATGTTCTGTGAGAAAAGCAACAGAAACACAATGATATGCAGGATGTGGTTTTCTTTTTAAATATTATATTTGATTTATTATTTATGAGCTAAAAAAGAAAGGTGAGCTCCATTAACCCAGTGACCTTTATTTCCCCCCCAGCAGGATAATTGCATTCTAATGGACATATAGGAACAGTGGGCATTGTAAATACAACTCCCTGAACAAGTGGAGCTGCTGGCTTCGGCCTCGGAAAGCATCCAATGGGTTTCAGCATAAATTTAGAAGCAACTCAAAATTCTTTACCAAACAAAATAGGAAAATGCTGCCAATGTGTTAGCATCAGGAAAATCGAATCATGTTCCTGGTGTTCATCTTATATTTTCTTTAAGCATAATATGTTCTTTTAAAAAAGATACAGTATTCAGTTTTATTCCAGATTGAAATTACAGCCGGATGGTACGCGTGTCCCGGTGGCGTGTCTCACAGCCTGCAGCGAGGCGCTCATGTTGGTGAGCGATATGTGCATCTTGTGTGAAATCACGATTGAGGCCACCTGCTCTGGCTGCTGCTCACAGACCTTCTGTGTGTGTGTTTTTGATGTGATCATATCTTCTGGTTCTTAAGAGACTTAATTTTGAGACCTTCCTGGGATCTGGCCTGGAGAAGAATGTAGTCTCAGTTCTGCCTTTGGGTCCTTGCTGTCCTGGGGTCACAGAGATGCCAAAGAGAGGTTGTCAGTGGTTCTGACAACCATTGATATTCTCTGACAGTTCTTCACCTGTCAGAGGCCAATGAGAAAGACAAGGACGGTGTACATTTTTCACAAAGCTGAATTTACTCAAAATTGTAAAGCAAGATCCCCTATGTTTCGATTACACTCGTGTGTGTGTGTGTGTGTGTGTGTGTTTTGTACTTACATGTTATTTATTTCCTGAAATAATATTGACAATCCCTGGTAGTTGTTGTTGTTGCTTTAATGTTCTTACTTGACACACACAAACAAAAAGAGGCGGTCAGCTGCACATCATATTTTTTAAGGATTTATTAAAAATATGTTTTTATAAATTGATTTCAGAGAGAGGACGGGAGAGGGAGAGAGAGATAGAAACATCAATGATGAGAGAGAATCATCAATCAGCTGCCTCCTGCATGCCCCCTACTGGGGATCAAACCTGCAACTCAGGCATGTGCCCTGACCAGGAATGGAACCATGATCTCCTGTTTCATGGATCAATGCTCAACCTCTGAGCCACACCAGCTGGGCTGTACATCATATATAAAAACTTAAAAAAAAAATCCTCACCCGAGGATATTTTCCCATTGGTTTTTAGAGAGTGGAAGAGACAGGGAAAGACAGAAACATCAATGTAAGAGAAACACAACAATTGGTTGCCTCCTGCATGCCCCTGACCAGAGTCTGTGCTGGAAAGGAGCCTGAACCGATAAAAACATTTAAAAAAAAACTGACCTGGGAAATCCCTCAATCTGGAAGCTAGTGTACTTTGTCAAACTATTTGTCTTTATGAGGGCTTAGCTCTCAGTGTTAGGAACTCCTCCCTCTGAACTGCTGGCTTTCTATTATTTGTTATATGTTGTCTATCAAAATAGCATTGCTTAGTCCTTAAGAGCTGTGAACTGGGCAACCAGAGTTCAAATTTCAGTGCTGCCACAGTGAGTACTGGGCCACCTAGTTAACTTTTCTGAGCCTCAGTTTCCCATCCATATAAACAGCAATAACATAGTACCAGTTCATAGAGCTGCTATGACAAGAAGGGAGTTAACACATCTAAAATGCTTAGAACAGTGGCTGACATAGAAGACACATATTGGCATATATGAATTTTGCAACTGATCATATTTTCCTTTTTTGCCTTCATCACAGGACAGTTATAGCCAGATTTGCCCATATCTAGCTCTAGATGGTCTGGGACATAATTAGGTGAAATCTTATGGCTGGCCTTGCTTTTCCCCTGTCTGTATTCTCTCCTCCCTCTGACTTTCTCCACTGTTTATTTCCACTGTTCATTATGTGCTTTAAAAAAATCCCACCAATATTTGGGATTGGGGTTAGATATAAATAAAATAACCGATTAACTTAAAAAGTTCCATTTCACCTGGCCGGCGTGGCTCAGTGATTGAGCGTCAACCTATGAATCAGGAGGTCACGGTTTGATTCCTGGTCAGGGCACATGCCTGGGTTGTGGGCTCAATCCCCAGTGTGGGGTGTGCAGGAGGCAACTGATCAATGATTTTCTCTCATCATTTCTATCTCTCTCTCCTTCTCTCTTCCTCTCTGAAGTCAATAAAAAAATATATTTTTAAAAGTTCTATTTCTTACACTAAGCCTTCCTGTTCCACTTCAGGCCAGAGTGATTTCACCACACTCTGACTTCAGAGCTGCTGTGATTATACAACTCATTTGGCCATCCACAGACTCCCAGGATATTTGAGCAGGAAAGTACGGTAAATGAGGTGACTGTGATCATGAGCTCCTGGGACCCCCAGGGATCTGGCTGCTGGGAAAAAGGCCATAGACAGAGGTCTAATGGGAGAAGATTAGAGGAACTGACACAGCTGAGTCACAGTTACCAAACACTATCATTTACTGAACACCTTTTTAAAGAAACAACAACACAGATTTGTGTATTTCACTTGCAGTAGCTCATTCAATTCTCCCAATGACTCCATTAGCTACTCTTCTTATTTCTCTCTCACAGACTGAAGAAAGAAAGCTAACAGATCTGAAGCAAGTTGTCCAGGGCCCACAACTGATAAACAGTAGAACTCACACCCAGAGTACCTGACCCTGAAACTTCCACTCTCAACCACATGGTTTCCCGTCTAAGTAATTCCCAGGGAGTGATGCAATGAAAGATATAGGCCTCAAAAAAAAAAAAAAAAAAAGAAAAAGAAAAAAGAAAGAAAGATAGAGGCCTCCTGTAAAGTTCCAAAGGATTGCACTGGCAAGCGTGGAGAGGTACTTGTGAAACTTCCTAACTTCCAGAATAATAATAACAAAGGCCTCTTTATTTATTTGTGCCAAGATTTGCTGTATAGTGGCCCATCCTATAATATGCTACCAGAACATATTCCCAGCTTTGTGGCATGACTCACCTTCTTAATCACAGACTTATGTACTCTGTCCTCACCGGCTGGTTGAATCATTTACTTACCATCCTTCAAGTTTTCCGTAATAAAAGGTGGTGTTGGGTACCGAGAAGTCAGCCTTTGGCGTGCCTATGCCACCTGGGATTTGGCAGCCACACTTCTTTCCTGAACAGTAAGGGAAACCTGAGCAGTGGAAGTTTATCTCAGAACAGCAGCCAGCCTCAGAAGTCCATAACTGGCCTGTATTTTGGAAGGGAGTTTCAGGCTGGTGTGTCTAGAACTGGTGGGTACTCTGTTCTGGCCAGGCCATGGAGTGGTGTCAGCACTTGCCCGGGAAGCAAATACTGTGGCAGAGACTGATTTGTAACAGGAAACTTGAAACCCTCGTTTTGTATGTGAACACATGCATTAGACTTAGAGGTTGTACTTAAACCTGAGTGGACGGTTATCAGCAGTACTTGCTGTGATTGCCCAAGAAGGTTGCAATGGACGTTACAATTTCACAATTTTCTCTTCTGGTTTTGTTTGTTGTTTGCTCAGAAACTTGATACATCAAAACCACTTCAAGTTTATTGGACCTGGATCCTAGCAAAGGGAGGTCTAATCACTGGGAAATAAATGTCCTCCTGAGAATAAATTGTAAGCCTCTTCACAGCATGCTACTGATTGCTCATCCAAGGCCCAGATTTTACAAAAACTTGTCCCCAACAAGTACTTAGAAAATCGAGTGATTTTCAGATGTTTTACTCAGTTATGCATAGCATACATATAATTACCAGTCTTGCCTTTATTCAAACTTGCTTAGTAGGAACAACTCATTTAATATGAGTACTCTGTTCCATCTTTATTGATTAAGGTATTACATACGTGTCCTTATCGCCCCATTGCCCCCCCCCCCCCCATTCCCTCCCCCCCCCCTTGTCTGGG
>NW_005369442.1:2325387-2370279 GCF_000412655.1 Myotis brandtii | reverse complement strand
GTAGTATTCCATTGTGTAGATGTACCACAGTTTTTTAATCCACTCATCTGCTGATGGGCACTTAGGCTGTTTCCAAATCTTAGCTATGGTAAATTGTGCCACTATGAACATAGAGGTGCATATATCCTTTCTGATTGGTGTTTCTGGTTTCTTGGGATATATTCCTAGAAATGGGATCACTGGGTCAAATGGGAGTTCCATTTTTAGTTTTTTGAGGAAACTCCATATTGTTCTCCACATCGGCTGCACCAGTCTGCATTCCCACCAGCAGTGCACAAGGGTTCCTTTTTCTCCACATCCTCACCAGCACTTGTCATTTGTTGATTTGTTGATGATAGCCATTCTGACAGGTGTGAGATAGTACCTCATTGTCGTTTTGATTTGTATCTCTCGGATGATTAGTGACTTTGAGCATGTTTTCATATGTCTCTTGGCCTTTCTTATGTCTTCTTTTAAAAAGTATTTATTTAGGTCCTTTGCCCATTTTTCGATTGGGTTGTTTATCTTCCTTTTATTAAGTTGTATGAGTTCCCTGTAAATGTTGGAGATTAAACCTTTATCGGAGATATCATTGGCAAATATGTTCTCCCATGCAATGGATTTTCTTGTTGTTTTGTTGATGGTTTCTTTTGCAGTGCAGAAGCTTTTTATTTTGATGTAGTCTCATTTGTTTATTTTCCTTTTAGTTTCCATTGCCCGAGGAGCTGTATTGGTGAAGAAATTCCTTCAGCATATGTCTGAGATTTTGCTGCCTATGGATTCCTCTAGTATTTTTATGGTTTCCTGTCTTATGTTTAAGTCCTTTATCCATTTTGAGTTTATTTTTGTGTATGGTGTAAGTTGGTGATCTAGTTTCATTTTTTTGGATGTATGTGTCCAATTTTCCCAACACCATTTATTGAAGAGACTGTCTTGACTCCATTGTATGTTCTCTGTTCCATCTTTTTAATGAGTTGTTATTCTCTATTTTCTCTCCATCATAAATTTTGGTGAAACTTAGCACTATAGATCATGTGTACTTGAGTCATATAACAGGCAAATACAGTAAACTTTCAGATGCCTTTTTTCTTCCCCATGCTGGATAGTTCTCAAAATAATCTCTGTTTATGTTTATATTAAAGCAGGAACAACTTTCATCTTCACAGCCTTGTACTATAATGAATAGTCCAGTTACATAACTGATCTAGTTTTATAGTTCTCTCTGTCCTCCAAAAATTTTTATGACTAGCTTCTCAAAAGGATTGAAACCACCTGGCTTAACAGTCACATGAGAAGTCAGCATGTCTTACTAGCAGCTTAATCTTCTGAAATGAACCTGAATTTCTTCTCCCCACCCCCTTTATCTCCCTTCATTTCTTAAATTTGTATTTATCAAAAAATAATTCCTTGTGTTAGGGCCCACCACAAATAAAATAGATACAGTGTACATTCTTATACAACCTAATAGGTTTAATATTGGTTATTGATTTATACAATTGATTTCTGATCCACATAATCTAGTCATGTAGGGCTAAATTCACAGGATAGTAAGTGGATTATGTATTCCTACATGTTTCTTTTTTTGTAACATCAGGGAGTATAGCCTATAAAGGGGGTGTAGCCGACTGGCAGCCAACCTCCGCACTGGGTGGTGAAGGTCCTGTTGTCTGGGCCTGACTGATGTCAGATTTGTAGTTCCAGACATTTACATGCCAGCGCTTCATGAGATGCCTCCTGAGAAGAGGAGAGGACTGACCCAAGTTAATTTACAAGAGAATGGTGTAAACCTGAATGTTGGCTTCTTAACGTTGATGGTGAATATTCTTTTCCAGTCACTAAGATATTCGTGTTTATTATTTCATGAATCCTTCCTATATTAGGGTGGCCTGAGAGGCTGAATTCACAGTCAGAGGGATGCTAAGTGAAGATAAAATTGAAATAAAGTTCTGTAAGTGGTCTCGAGGGATCTTTTATCCAGGCCAAGGGGACGCCTGGAATAAATCCAAGCCCAGAGCTCAGAGCACCTCCAGAGTGAGGCAGTCACCTCCCACCGATTCTGTGTCTCAACTCTGATGGGCACTTACCGCCAATTCTTCCCTTTCTCCATCTCCACCTCCATTTGCTATGTTTCTAGGCTTATTACTGTTCTGAGTGACCATTCTCTTATAATGTATGCTAATGTCTTCAAGATTGAGTTACAGCCAGACCTTACTCTTAGCCATTCCATCTCTTTAAAATGATTTTGCTTCTCTCTTATCTCTTCTGGGATGGGTTATAATTGCTAGCCAAACTCTTAACATTCTAGGACTTTAGTTGTACCTCTCTGTCTAATCAAATTGTTCTCTTTGTTTCTACCTGTCTACCACAGCATTTTTTAAAAGTGCTGTATTTCTTTAGAACAAAAACATTATCCTTAAATAATCCATGAGTTGTCTTTGGTTAGGCCTCTTTCATTCCTGCATCCATTTAATCTATTTATACTATATTTGCCTATTGACTAAATTTTAGAGAAGTGCTTTGAACTGAATTCAGACCCAAGCTTTCAGAGAAAGAAACTCTTGTTCTTAATCATTAACTAGACTCAAAGGGTTTATTTTGAAACTAGAGGCCTGGTGCACAAAATTGGTGCACTCATGGGTGGTCCCTGAGCCTGGGTTGTGAGAGGGCACAGACCAGGCCGAGGGACCCCCATGGTGCATGATCAGGGCCAGGGAGGGACTCGGGAGGTTGGCCAGCTGGGAAGGGACCGCGGAAGGGCTCCAGGGCATGTCCAGCCCATCTGTCTCAGTCCCGATCGGCCAGACCCCAGAAACAAGCTAACCTACCAGTAGGAGCATCTGCCCTCTGGTGGTCAGTGCATGTCATAGTGAGCAGTTGAGCGGCCTTAGCATATCATTAGCATATTACACTTTGATTGGTTGAATGGCCAATCGGGCAACTGGACACTTAGCATATTAGGCTTTTATTATATAGGATAATATCAACCACACCATTTTTTTCACTCGTTTTAGCACTTTCTCAGGGATTGCTTTGTTCTGTCCTGGGTCAGTTTCCCTGGTTCTGGATGCTAGTACTGGTTCTTCCTGCCACCATGGGCCCATTCTGACAGTGACATTTTGACTGGGTCTATTTGAGTTATCACCATCTTGGGTTTATGTGCCCTCTTTATGAGAGTCTTCGATATGTGATAAAGTAAGCAGCCACCTGCTTTATCTGTATTAAGTCTGGGCCTTTGCCCAGACGGCTGGTTTTTATATTTTCAAAATAATGTCTACTTAAACTCCATACTTTTCTATTATGTCCCCGATAATTTTATATTATCTTTCATAGCTTCACAGAGTTGCATTTGTTTTGTTCACAGTGACTTCATGCCCCTGGACCTCATCATCCATTTGCCACCATCTGTTGGTAAATGAAAAGTATGGAGTTTAACACTTCTCAGCAATCTGGTGTATTGAGATCATCTTTGTCATCACTTTTGACATTGCTTAAAGGAATTAATGTGCAACTACTTGCATTCTCACTTCCAATTTTAGTACTTTTGGGTGTGATACGTTTCTTAAAAAGTCTATCCAGCCTATTAATAATGGACAAGAGATGGCGTCATATTAGCACATGAGGCCTTGAAGAGTAGGGTCCCTGGGGGTTCCAAAGAGCAAATTATAGAGCACATCTCATGTCTTGGAAAGGGAGCAGATTCTATAATGAATTTTTAAGTTAGCAATTTGTTTAGTCTCCTGGGGCCCTGATCGCTTGCGGAGGTTACGGGGGTAAGAAGCACCTGCTGAGAGGAATTTCTCAGTCAGAACCAACATTTAAAGTAGTGGTGTGTTAATGCTTAAAGAGAAATGCTGCATGCATTTTTTATAGGTTCTAGCTTTTGCAGCTGGATCTCACAAATGATGCTCCCCGAGGCTGAGCCAGCTTGCCATTTTCCAGGCTCCGGTTTCCATTATTTATGTCCTTTCCAATAGCATCTATGGCACATTTAAAGACGTAGCTTTGTTAAAAGTACAGCCTCGTACCTGAATGGAGGCATGTGTCAAAGGACATTGAGTCTCCATTTTTTAAACCTTGCTATTTTTATTTAGGAATAGTCAGTGATTTAACTCATAATCAAATACATTTTCAAGGATTCTTAGTTCATGGGGGCTGTTCTTTGAAAAATGAACCCTTATGTGATTAGTGTTTGATTAAATGTTCACAGAGGAGAATTTTCATCACAATATCAAGTGAAGATGTATCATAAAAGATTAGATGAGAACTCAAAGGTAATTGAAGATCCCCTGAGTTTTTATGATATTAGCACAGAGCAATTTGAGTTTGAAAAGAGAAACCAAGTATTTTGGCAGTCTTTAGCTGTGCCGAGCCAGCTCAGCCAAGGGTTCGCAAGCCTGAGTGAGGGCGGTGAAGGATGAAGAAATGACAAAGAGAGTAAGCTGGGTCTAGGTGGATCTTCCTGTGCTTGGCTGAGGCCCAGAGAGAGCAGAGGCAAGAAGCTGCGCCTTTATTTTATAGCCAGAGGTAAACAAGGTAGTGGTCACCATAGTTACAATGTTCCTGTGAGTTTCACTTGTTTTGGCAGCACTTGCTGCACCTCCCACAGCTCATTAGCTACCTAGGAAGGATCTAGGGAGCGTCATAAGATCAAGCCTAATTATGCTAAGAGGACTGTGCCCTCTAAGCTGGGACTTGTTTGTGGCTTTGCCAACAGGTCAGTCCGAGGCTTAACCCTATAGTCGGCCCTACGTTTAGCAATGGTTCAAGAGGTTCCCATAGATCATATTTTTCTAAGGGACAAAAAACATGAAATATAATCGACATGGAATATATAATAGACACCTCAGCAGGGAAGGAGATGTGGACCTTTGCTCTAGGACAGGCGGACTAACTCCTGGCGCCTTGTTTGATAGTGTCCATGTGAGCCCCACATCACCTCTCCCAGTGCAAATGCAGTTCTAATGACATTATTGCCCAAATCACGGTACATCTTGGCCCCTCCTGGGAATGGTCCTCTCATTTCAGGCATCCCCAAGGTACTGTGTGCGTGTCCTTAGAAACGTATCCACTCAAACTCTTGTTCTTGCCTCCTCACCAGGCTCCTTATGCTGCTGGGGGGATGTCTCTGGGCACAGTGCCCATTCTACACTGTGGGACTACTGTGGGGTGGGGCGGTCTTCTTCTCTGGCCCTTCGGTTTTATGGTTAAACCTTCTCTCATCATGATTAAAAACCAGAGCCTTGGACTGTGAAGGGGACAGATTCTATCCCATCTCGTTAATCTCCTTGCCTTCCCTTTTTTGGGCACCCTTGCCAGAAAAGAGCTGCTTCTTCCTCAGTCATAAATATGATCCTCTTTGATGATTAGTTCTCACATTGCTTGAATCCTATAAGGATCACTAGGTCACCAATTCTGCAAACCACAGTCTAGTTGGGACATAGGACACCTTGCTACAAATGCAGTTTTACTTGAAAAACAGGAAATATAAGTACACTAGTCAGTACAATAGTGAGGTTTCAGACAAGCTTAAATGGCAAACAGGATTCATCTAAGGAACTTCAATACCTTTTGACTGACCTTTGAGATTCTCTGCTGACTGTGATAAATAGAACTTTACTTATTTATCCCTCATTCCCCTATGCTCACTGGAACACTGTAAAAAAGATGTAAAGACTGCAGAAACTTAAAAATGGAACATTCACTATTTCTACTCTCAAGAAGTAACCCCTAAAAAAGTATCTATCATATATAACTTCCTTTTTCTTGTGTGAGCTTTTCCTCTCTCTGTCTCTCTCCACACACACACACACACACACACACACACACACACACACACACACATATACAATCATTATGTATGTTATGTAATATATTTTCTTTTTTCCAATTACACACTCTTTTATGGCTTAAAAAGATCAGTATTGGTTAGATATTGCCACAGAGATACTGAGGAATAAGCTACCCTAAAATTTCTGGCTTAAAACAACTCCCTTCCTCCTGGATCTGCTAGCCGGCTGGCTTACTCCCATGCCTGCAGCCTGGCTGCGGCCGCCTGATGGAGGCTTTGCAGACTGGCAGCTCTGCTTCACACTACAGGTGACCTTGGGGCCCTTCTGCTCCAGGTGCTCATTCTCCTCTTAGGACCAGTTACCAACAGGCAATGGGTGAGCACCAGAGGACATACCTAAGCTTTTGAACACAGTTGTTGTGTCATATCTGCTGACATCTCATTGACCAAATAAAAGTTCACAGCAAAGCCAGAGTCCAGGAGTAAGGAAATATATTCCTTCTTTTGTGAGAGGAATAGCAAAGTGACATGTCAAAGGCCATGGATGTGTGTGGATGCGTGTGTGTATGTGTGTATGTGTGTGTGTGTGTGTGTGTGTGTGGGAGGGGGAGAGATTGAGGCTGATAATTTAATTTACCACACCACTCTCTGACATTTCACAGCTGTTCCCTCCGTATCCACGATGCTCTAGCTATATGGGGCCTTTTCTCTGTTCCTTGAACACAGTGGTTCTCAACCTTCCTAATGCCGCGACCCTTTAATACAGTTCCTCATGTTGTGGTGACCCCCAACCATAAAATTATTTTCGTTGCTACTTCATAACTGTAATTTTGCTACTGTTATGAATCATAATGTAAATATCTGATATGCAGAATATTATTTTCATTGTTACAAATTGAACATAATTAAAGCATAGTGATTAATCACAAAAACAATATGTAATTATATATTCAATATGTGTTTTCTTATGGTCTTAGGCGACCCCTGTGAAAGGGTCATTCGACCCCCAAAGGGGTCGCGACCCACAGGTTGAGAACCGCTGCTTGAACACAACAAATTCCTTCCCACTCTAGGACTGTTTACACCACACTACACTATGCTATAAATTTATTGGTAGCTTTAGCACTAAAGTTTGCTTTCCAGAATATTCCAGTAACGTGACACCTAATCCTTGTCTTTCTTCATGTTTTAGCCCTTTATTTTATTTTTGATGATCATTAGAGCATTCATTGACTTTAGGATAGATCTGAAAGCATTTCAGATTCACTGTTGAATCAATAAAACACTTTTATTTTCCTCTGATACTGTGAAACCTGCCAAAAGATGACAAACAAATTAATTTGCTGTACATTTGCTCAGTAGGAATAATGGGCAGGGGGTAGAACACTAGGAGGATAAACAAGTTTAATGGAACTTTAGAACTGAGAGTTGAGATTACTTGGACTTCGTGAGCTTCTTGATGTAGTAGATGTTATATTCTAAGCATTTACTAGTATAATGCTTAGAATGATATTAGCACAGAGCAATTTGTTTTTCTTTATTCACATTACAAATCTATCAGTGTTCAGCGGTTGGGGGCTCATTTGCCTCATGCCCCCCAGGCATCCTGTGGAGTATTCTGAGACTCTGGAGGAGCAGGGTTTGTGAAGGTGGAAGGTCAGGTGTAAAGTGCATGTCTGGGGTTGGGTTGGCCCAGAAGGCACTCCAGCCCCAGGTTCATGGATGAAAGGGACCAGTGGAGGGAATTCAGGACCTTGCACCTTTGCATCTGAGAGAAGGAGGAAAGAGAGGGAGAAGCCATGTGGCTTCCTTACCCTGCTGGCTTAGGGAGAGCATGCAAGAACCACTTTCCTGGTGGCAACTTTCCAGTAGGCCCAGGCCCCAGGGAGTGTGGCCTCCTGCACAGCGTGAAGCACATTAACAAAACAGTCGGTACATAATTCGGCAAGTCAGACACTATAATAAATGCTTTATACCTGAACTCATCATTGACATCTGGATCAGGAACAATCTGCGAAGCCATCCTGGGTCCCTGTTGGAGATCAAAGGGCCCTAACCTCCCAAAAGCCCTGGCTGATTTTATCAACCAGGAAGCTCATGCTATTTATTAGCATTTATCCATCCAGGGTTCACCTGGAGCAGGCACCTGCCTCTCCTTATGTAACATTCCGATCACTGTCCAGGGACACAGCTGCAGTCTTGCATAGCTCTGTGCCCTCGGATCAGGTAACCAGGCTTATGTCACTACAGCCAGTCATCTCCTCTCTGGCCCACCTGCTCCATTCCTGGGACTATAGGGGAGTACAAGGAAGTGGGGGCCCTCCAAAGGCAGGAACTAGGGTGGATGAAGCTGGTGGGCTTGAGAGCAGCTTGGAAGGGGCCTTGGCATGGCTTGTCCCACCTTTTGCTGCCAGCCTGACTGGCCGATGTGGAAGAACAGAAATAGCAGAAGCAGTTAACACTGATGAGTTAGTTCTTCAGAAATGTCCCACAGTAACCCCCATCTTGCCCTGAGAGTTGTTAATAGGATCAAATGAGATGATGCAGATGAGTCTGTTTTGTAAACCATAGTCCTAGCTTCAGGGTACTGTCTCTTCCAGTGCAAGAATGATTCATCCCCACCCTATTGATGCCAGGCTTGATCATGTGACTTGCTTTGGCCAATAGCATGTGAGTAGACTTGGGTGCATTTCTGGGGAGACCCTTGAAGAGCCAGCATAGGGTTCTCTATCTTCTGTCTTCCCTGCCTCTGTTTTTGTCAGGATGGAGCCTCTGTCTGCTTAGGTTTCTGGTAACTTCTGTGAGCAGACAAAGTCCATTGCTGACCACGATGGATATGCACATGAGTGAGAAATAAAATATTGTTTTAAACAGAGAGTTTTCAGGTTGTTTGATACTGCAGAATAGCCTAGCCTAGCCTGACTGATATAAGCTTAAACTCTGGAAGTCTTTGGATATTTCTGGAAATTAGCATTCGGTTGTGAAACACAATGCTAGTATTAATAACCAAGATTGAAACACTTAGAAAAAAAGTTCTTGGTTTAAGGTTAAACAGAGAGAAAGTTGCCCTTTTTTAAAAAAATATATTTTATTGATTTTTTACAGAGAGGAAGGGAGAATGATAGAGAGTTAGAAACATCGATGAGAGAGAAACATCGATAAGCTGCCTCCTGCACACCCCCTACCGGGGATGTGCCCGCAACCAAGGTACATGCCCTTGACTGGAATAGAACCTGGGACCCTTCAGTCCGCAGGCCAACGCTCTATCCACTGAGCCAAACCGGTCAGGGCGAAAGTTGCCTTTTTACTCATTGTTGTATCTTTTCTTTTTCTCCACATCTTGTGGTTTGTTTTTTAGCAGTAGTTTGGGTTTTAACTGACATAGACACATCCCAGTGTATTTATTTTTACCCTTTCTTTACTTTCAGTGCGCACATTGGTTTTATATTAGTGTTAGGGGACATGGTCAAACTGACTATTGCCTTTTAAAAAAATTACTTTATACATTTGTACTCCATTATCTTTTCATATAGTATTATGCAAATTATTGAAAATTATCATCTATGAAATAGAATAGATTGTTTGAAGGGCAGTTAATAATATCACCATAGTTTATATAATAAAAATGAAACAATTTAAAAATTAAGAAAAAAATAAGAAAAAATTTATTTTTTTAATTAAGGATTCCTAAAACTACCACACAGTTAATTTGTTTTTAAGTGAAAATGAAAATGCTTTAAAAATATTGCTGCTGTTGAAATTTATTTCATTTACTAAATAACTATTTATTGAACAAATCTGATTTTATAAATCAGAGGTGTCTAGGATTTAAAAAATTAATATCATGTGACTTGACAGGGGAAAAAGAGTAAATGATTTTCCAAGGTTGCTTCATATATATGTGGGTGGATAGTTTTTCATATATGAATGTATTTTTATATATCTATGTGTGTGTGTAGAGAGAGAGTCATTATTTTTTACTTTGTTTTTAGGATTTCTACTGTATTCTTGCACAGAGAGTACAAGAACAATATCAAGAAACATGCAGCTTTCTCGGGTATGCCTTTCCCTGTATATAATTTTTGCAATTTTAGAGGAAAGTAACTGATATTTGATATTTCTTATTTGAAATTAAAGATAATCTATAAATGTCTATGGTGGTGAAAGCCAGTAGGGTGTGTGGGAAGGACATGGCATGCAGACCTGGATCTGAATCCCAGTGTTACCACTTATTAGTTATGTGTTGGGCAAGTTAATATACCTCTTCTAGCCTCAGTTTTTCATCTATAAGATGGACATAATAGTACATTCCTCCATGTTGTAGATGAAATAAGACAGATCTTTTAAATCTTTGTTTTTATCAGGATACCTAGGACAGTGCCTGAGACTTAATACTGTTCAATAATATTTGTTGAACAAATGAATGATTGAATGATTAGCATAGGTGAAATAGTAAAATGGTTATGTAAAGCCTACCAGTTTGCATCTTTTTCTGGATCTCTCACGCCAGCGGTTCTCAACCTGTGGGTCCCGACCCCTTTGGCGGTCAAACGACCCTTTCACAGGGGTCACCTAAGACCATCCTGCATATCAGATATTTACATTATGATTCACAACAGTAGCAACATTACAGTTATGAAGTAGCAATGGAAATAATTTCATGGTTGGGTCACAACATGAAGAACTGTATTTAAAGGGCCAGAAGGTTGAGAACCACTGCCTTATGCTCTTGTACTGCTCTGTCTATTCCTGAAATACAACCAAATCAGGCAGTGCAGTCATCTGTCAGAATCCAGTAGCATGTTGTGTGTGTGTGTGTGTGTGTGTTTGCACATGTGCACATGTATGTAGTTCAGAAATCTGTTCATTTTATGATTTTATAAAACAAATGCATCAGATGAGGCAGGTACATCTTCATGCTTTTAATTTACATGAGATTCATGTGTTTACCACAAATGATTTCAGACCAGTCATATATTGTGCATGAATTAAACTAGACTGTAAGATAAGATGTGGGAACATTTTAAAAAAACAAGGGCAATAATCACCAAGAAGCTGAGAGCCAGAAAGCTTAAAAGCAGCTCAATTGATTTTTTAATTTCATTTATTTTTGGTTTTGTATCGCAGTATTCTGATAGCTTGTTTATGTCTCCTGATCCATTGGGCTCACTATACCTCAGATTTTCTATTAATATACTGTATTTTAAAACAGTGAAGAGCTGGCTTCGCTCTGCATCCACTTATGATGCACAATGAAGGCTCAGAAGGATGAGAACTGGGAACTGTGAGCAGGTCTTTCTCGGCTGCATGGCCCCTTGTCTCTGCTTCGCTCTGCACACGTGCTGGCCGAGGACTGGCTTCCTTTGCTGTCTTGGGCATGATTCATCGGAGTTGCCCACAAATGGTGCCTTTGGCTGACAAGACTTCTAATCCAGCATTCATATTTTGCTGCCGGAGGCTTTCTATGTCCCTCTTCCAAATTCCTGTGAGAAAAACCATCTGATTAGGCCATGCCAGCCTCGGGCCAGCTGTCAGGTTGGCAGGGGTAGCCAGAGGCCAAAACAAACATGGCCTCAGGGCTTGCAGAGGGAAAGTGGGAGGAGCATGACCATTGCCTGATGCCCAGTACCTGAGGGCATTTCACAGTATTCTTTCAAGAAAGAAATGAAAGGGATTCCATTTTTAAAAATTCATAATAATTGAAAATATTACAAGTTATTATTCTTTAAAACTAGATTTGTTTAGTCAGGTACCTCATCTCCAAAGAATAAAGGTAAAAATCGAGAGGTGTAGAGTGTTACTAAGCCCAGTCTCCTAGGAGGGATTATAAATTGATGACGTCTCAGAATTCTAAAGCAAATTCTGAGAAAAAGCTATACCTAGTGCTGACATTATAAGTAGTGCCCTGAAGTTCCATGGAAAGCTAGCACCTGGAAATTCATTAACAATAAAGGAAGAAGACCAACTTGAAACATTATGAAAGACTAGCAAATATATAAAAATAAACACCAGGTGTGCCTATTAGAGTAGAAAAGGACTGTACGTCAGGGAAAAGGGGTTTAAAGTTATTTGGCTAAGATAAAAAAAAAGCCAACATTCATACTCATAATTTTAAAAAAAGGAGATGCTTTAATTATTTTAATTTCAAGAGGCATTCTACGGATGATAAAGAAATACAGTGGAGTTCTTTTGTTATTGGCTGAATGTTGGTGTCCTGTTGCAAATGTATATCTTGAAGTCCTAACCCCCCAGTGCAGCTGAATTTGGAAATGGTGTCCCTTAGGAAGTAAAGTTGAATGAGGCCATAAGGATGGGGCCCTGATCTGATAAGGTTAGTGTCCTTATAAGAAAAGACGCCTGAGAGGTCACTAGTGCAGTCTCTCTCCATCCACGCTCATGCACTGAGGAGAGGCCAGGTGAGGACATAGCGAGAAGGTGGCCATCAGCAAGCCTGGAGGAGAGCCATCACCAGGAACCAAATCAGCCAGCACCTTGACCTTGGACTTCTAGTCTCCAGAACTGTGAGGACATAAATTTCTGCTGTTTAAATGATCTAATCTACGGTATTTTATGGCAGATGAAGCAGACAATGATCTCCTTCAAATCTTTTTTTGTCATGAAATTTGTTATCTACATAGTATTGTTATGTTCTCCATGAGTTTTTCCCAGGCCAAAACATAAAACCTGCACTGTTTCCCGGAGCACTCTGAGTAAGAAAGCTAATGTATTAAAATGTGTAAATGCTGTCAACATCTTTCCTAAGTCAGAGGTAGATTGCCTCTGGTTGTCCCAGTAGGGTGTATGGGTGAGGAGACTTTACTGTAGGGTATGATGGTCAAAATTTGAGTTAAGGTGTTTTTTTTAAAGAAACATAAATATATTTTAAAGGTTACTACATATTAATGTATCTGTTTGGAAATGCAATGCAAATTTCAAGCCCATAAACCCCACAGCTGCGTTTCTCAGGTCTGCTAAACTGTTTCCTATTGTAGCCAAAATCCGAGCCTTGGGTTACTTTAAGGCACATGGGCAGCCACAGGAATAAAAGGCCATTGCCAGGACATCTCAACAATCCATGATCCTGTCACATGACTGTCAAGAAACAGGGGGTATATAGCATAGACTTGCTGACTGAGTGGTAGAGGTCCTTAGGCATGGTAAAGTGATTTGATTAGAGACGGGAGTGGATTTTAGCCATAGACTGCTCACTTATTCATATTTTATCATCCAGTGAGCAAAGTTCAAAAGATACATCTGATAAGGCCTTAGTATCCACAACTTTTAATCAGAGGTTGGCCTATAGGCCACTTCTGGCCTGCAGGTCTTTTTTGGTTTTGTTTTGTTTTTTGCTAACATTTAAACACTTAGAGATCTCTGATGAAAATCAAGCTTTTTTGGCTTCTTTTTTAAAAAACTGAAGAGCTGGCTGGAACAGAATAAGGTATACCCGTTGAGACAGATCTCTAGGTCCCCAGTCTCTACCACTCCCTAATGTCTTTTATCTGTCCCATTCCTCTCATTCATAATACTTGTGGGTCATTTGAGATCAGAGACTTTTAAAAAAGTAGCTCTAAAGCAACCTTTTTTTTTTCTTCTCAAATGCCATTGGGAAGCCGTATCAAAACAACAGGCTCAAATACCGTAAATCAGTCAACTTTAGTCATTATTCACAAATAAAATGTGAAAGCGTTCTATTAGAATGGTTGTTAATGTGTAAAACAAACAAACAAAACCTCCACAAACCCATCCCTGGGCAAAAAGAAACAGTCCCTCGAAGAAAATTGAACTTTGTAACTTCAAAAGTAGTATTTGCCTTTCTACTTGATATTTAGAAACATCCCAGATTTTATTAAATGAGGCCTGAGAAGCCTGCTCCTTAGCCACTCTGAGGACTCAGCAATATTGATAGGTGTGGCATGGACAGCCTTAGGGTGTAATTAAAGGCAGGAGAGGAGTGACTGAGTAGGGAAAGAAAAGAGTAGGGATGAGCATCATAGGGTTCCATGACCAGTTCTTTTAAAGCCAATGTGAAGATTCACTTTTGTTCTGGACTGTTGTTGTTCATTAATCCAGCAGGTGGTGCTCTGAAATGCCAAATAAACCTCAGTCCTTAATTTAAAAAATGACGTTGCTCGAACCTTCCAGTATTGACAGTCATCAAAACTGGAAAGGATACATGCCCGACTACCCTTTATCTGACAATGTATATTATATAACTATATAACATATTTTTATTAGAAGGGTGCAATTTAGGAGGAAAATTGGAGACATTTAAATTATGTTCCCTTCAGTTTTCTTAAAATTGCCTTTATACTTTATGAAGTATACATTTTAAAAATCAAGAGACTCACGATGAATATTTATTCCAAAAGAAATCTATGTTTACATATCCGTCTCCTAGTTTCCTTGGACTGAAACTGGTCCCTTCTTAGAGCCATCTGTCCCCCGGCCATGTGCCTATTGGAGGCTGAGGAGAGTTCATTGGAAGAGTCATATTTTCTGCGTTCAGCCTGCACTCACAAGACATGCCTCAGCTCCATTCTCCACATTTTGGTCTCTGATTTGGTGCACTTCCACCCTCAGAAGCTGAGGTCTGACCTATTCACCCCAGCATCCTGCTTTTCCTCTTGACTGCCTCCAAACATCATTCTCAAATATGTCTGACTTTATGCCCAATCTCATAGCCACTGGAAGTGAATTTTGATTCTGGAAAAAAGTCTCTAATTTTTGGCACTATATAAATGAAAGGGAGAACGTAAGTGACATGAGGAGAAATATGCATTGGGAGCTGTGTTCTCAAAGATTTGGCATTTAATAAACACTAGAGGCCCGGTGCACAATATTCGTGCACTGGAGGGGGGTCCTTCAGCCTAGCCTGTGCCCTCTCTTAGTCCGGGAGCCCGGGGGGAGCAGGCCTAAGGTGGCAGTCGGACAGGACATCGTTAGCACTGCCATAGAGGCAGGAGAGTCTCCCGCCACCGCTGCTGTGCTTGCCAGCCGTGGGCCCAGCTTCTGGCTGAGCTCCCACGGGGAGAGCACACTGACCACCAGGGGGCAGCTCCTGCGTTGAGCGTCTGCCTCCTGGTGGTCAGCGCGCATCATAGTGGGTGGTCGTTCCACCGTTTGGTCAATTTGCATATTAGCCTTTTATTATGTAGGATAATTATGACAAACAACAGCGGGAATGGAGCAACATTGCCTTTTGAAGTCAGCCTGTCCTGAGTTCAAATTCTCACTATCCCACATCTCATCTCTATGATGATGGCAACGCAAGATATCCTCTTTGAACCCTGGTTTCCTCTCCTGCATAATGCGGCTAATACCTACCTTGCACGGTTGTTTTGGGGATTAAATAAGATCATGTGTTTAAAGCGCCTAGGTTGGTAGGCCGCCAATCAAATTCAGTGCCCTTTCCTTTCTCTTCTTTACCTTATGCCTGTGCTCCAGCTCAAAATGTGTACTCCAGTGCCACTAACAGGGACACTGCTGTGCTCCCCTAAGCCTTACTCCTGCTGTGGTCATCAGCTCCCACACTTTTCTTATGCTGACCCCTGTCTGGGTCCCCACCATCTTGCTGCTTCCAGTTCTTCATTGCCTCCTGCTCTGTGCTCTGAGACAACCTCCTGCTGATGGGGTTTGCTGTGCCTCTCTGTGGCCAGTTGCCTGCCTGCTTTCTGCCCTGGCTACCATCCCTAACAGCATGCACTTGGGGTACATCCTCCACTCCACTGGCTGCAGTGGGATCCCCATTCCTGCTGCTGGGTTAACCTACCAAATAATTGCCTTCCTTTCTTTTCTCTTTATTTCTTTTTTAATCCTCACCCAAGGATATTTTTCCCACTGATTTTTAGAGAGAATGTAAGGAAGGGAAAAAGGAGGAGGGGCTGGAGAGGGAGAAACATCGATGTGAGAGAGACGCACTGATTGGTTGCCTCCTGCACGCACTCCAGTGGGGGCCAGAGATTGAACCTGCAACCCAGGCATGTGCCCTTGACTGGGAATCGAACCCATGACCCTTCAGTGTGCAGGCTGGTGCTCTACCCACTGAGCTACATGGGGCAGGGCATAATTGCCCTCCTTTCAGTCACTGAGCCTGGGGCTTTAGGGATAGAGCTGTCCAGCTGCACTGTGCAGAGTGTGTGTTTGCCACCTGGGTGTGTGCAGAAAGGTTGTATTTTAAATTGGACTTGGGAGGTGGTCTGTCTCTCCTGACAGACAGCTGGCCTTTACTGGAGGACCCGCAAAGCTGCCTCTGGGGGTGTTGTACCATCATAAAACGTGGGTCCTTTCAGGCAGGAATCCCCCTCAGGAGGGGGGCTGCCATTGCCAAGGTTGTAATAGGAAGTCAGAAAGGTGAGGTGATCACTAGAAGACAGTAAAGAACTCAGAAGTTGTGTCTTCAGAGCAGGTGGTTCAGGCCCCAGGCCAAATACACTGACATAGTAAGTTATTGGGGCCTGTTGAACTGGAAAGCAGCCCATTAGGAGACATGTTACTATTACTGTAGAGGTTTAGCAGAACATTCCTATTTACATATATTTAAAAACCAATTCAATAGTTTCTGGATGTAACTTGGTGCTATGAAGACTTTACTGTTTTGTTAAAAGTTAGCCTCATCAGATTTTACATTAAATCCAAGCATTTAAAATTCTGAGGGGTCTTGACCAGTTTGGCTCAGTGGCTAGAGCGTCGGCCTGTGGACTAAAGAGTCCCAGGTTCGATTTGGGTCAAGGGCATGTACCTTGGTTGCGGGCACATCCCCAGTAGGGGGTGTGCAGGAGGCAGCTGATGGATGTTTCTCTCTCATGGATGTTTCTAACTCTCTATCCCTCTCCCTTTCTCTCTGTGGAGAATCAATAAAGTATATTTTTAAAAAAATAAAATAAAATTCCGAGGGAAGTAATAAACATTGTTTAGTAGAAGTATTCTTGTGCCACTTTATTAATGGTAGAAATGGTTGTGAACATCTGCTACTTTTCATAGATAGTGTTACTAATCACAGGTACAGAAATAGTGTAGGAACTGGCATTTGATCAAGTTCTTAATGAAAATTTTATATCCAAAATTTTAGTCTGTTCTCCACAGACAGCAACAACTATCTATAATAATAAAAGCGAAATATGCTAATTAGACTGGACGTCCTTCTGGACGACCTTCCAGACGAAGCCGGGGCTACGAGGGAAACCCGGGTCTGGGTGCCTGCCGGCAGCTGGAGGGAAACCCGGGTCCCGGGGGCCAGAGGGAAGCTGGTGCCGGCAGCGGGGGGAAGGTAGGCCTACTCTTGCATGAATTTCGTGCATCGGGCCTCTAGTTTGAGCAATAAACCAAAATGCTGTTGTCCCAGAGATCCTGACGTCATAGTTTTAGAAAAGCCAAAATAAAATGCTTCAACTTGCCAAAGCTATTTCTTTTAATCTCCTCTAAGAAGTAACTCTATTAACAGCTCTTCAGTTTATTCCATATTGCACATTCTCTCTTTTTAAGAATTCCAAATGCTTTTTTTTCTTTGTATATTGCACGAGGAAAATAATCAGATCAGTTTTGATGCTTAAGGTGTTGTTGGTTTTCTTTTAAAGTTTGCTTAATGGGAACATTAAAAATCAATGTAATGGATGGATCTTAGGGGCAAGTGCATCAGGCCAATTTCAGAGTTACACACTGTGATGACAGTCCCCAAATGACAAAGTTAGAGTAAAAGAGAAGAGCCCAGTGGTCACACAGGCTAGTGTTGGGGGTGTAGCACCAATGAGTTTCTCTGTAGTGATGGAACACTTCTATCTCCTGATTTGTTGTTAGACTCTACACATGTGGTAAAGCTTCATAGAACAAGAGACAAAAAAAGAAAAGAAAAATAAGAAAATGTTTAAATGAAAATCTGAATAAGGTCTGTGTCTGAATTAATAATATTGAACAACATAATGTCCTAGTTTTGACAATGTGCTAAGGTGATGTAACATATTATTATTGGGGGAAGCTGGGTTAAAGATCCATGGGAACTCTGTTCTACTTATACAATTTCTTATGAGCCTTAAACTATTTCAAAAATTATTTTTTTACTCAATGAAAAGAAGTTATTAGATATATGAAGAGTTTCTTTCTTTTTTTTTAAGTGCCAGAATGTAAGTTCTTTGAGTACTTGTATAAGGCAGTGACACTAAATGCTCTAGGAAAAAAAGGAAGGTTTTAATAACCCATAGGAATTTTCCAATAATATTTCCTAAACAATGTTTCCTTTCAGTGTTCATTTCTTCTCTCCTCCCAATTCATCCAGTGTCAGCCACTCTCCTATGCTCCTTTGTAATACCTGACAGCTCTCTGCTTCTCTCTTTCTTTCCTACTGTCTTCTATTCTTTGTGTATAATATAATCTCATTATTTCCGAAAAATCCAAAACCAGGTCAGTCACTTCCATTTATAGTTATGGTGTATATGCACTTCTGTGAATTTCTGGAAAGAAGAATCCTCATGAGCAGGGGTAGGTGAGACAGAGAAGAGAATTTGTCTGTATTTATATTTTACTGAATTATTCCTTTGGATGGCAGAGTTATTTACAGTGGCCCCAAGTCCCTAGAGGGATCACTTTTAGAAGTGTTCTTCAGGAGGCTCGTGGGAAGGAACTGGAATAAACAAAAAATAGGATGGTAATATGTTCTGTAACATTAATCTTGGTCAAAATTAGGTCACACTCAAAATTGCTAATTTTCTCATTCCAATAAAAGACCTCTTGGTACAAAGGGGGTCAAAGTAGTTTTCCCGAGAGTTGTTTTGGGATTGATGCTTACCTGAATCTTTAGGCCAATGTGATACCAAATCTCAAGACAATAATCCCCAGTTGATTTTTATTCTATCCTTAAAATTAAAAATAAAAGTTGTGGGTGCAAAAGAAGATTTCTGATTAATATTGGAGAATGATCCTACATTGCTTGATTATATAAATACACTTTGGAGAGTCTTGGAAATGGCTTGCTAAATTCAATTTCCTTTATACTTTTAGCCACCCTGCAAAGACTGTGGAAGTTTTGGGGTCAAGGGAAGGCCAGATAAAATTGTAATTACAGCTACATGGAGTGTCTGTGTGGAATGGAGAAAATGACTTTAAAATTAAATATGACACAAATAAATAATGACCAAGTGGACCCTGGTATCTGCTGGCATCTAATACAGTTGGATGTTATAGAGTAGTAGTTGTAGAAGATGAATCATGACATTTACATTTATGAGACATTAATCAACCTTTCTAATACCATTCAGGGCCTGCATGTCTTCTCTTCCTTTCATTGAATTTCAAATAAAGAAAAAAATTGCCCTGGCTCTAGTGAGCCTTATAAAAATGAATGCAAGTGTCTCCTCCGGGTGAAGTCCTTATTGATTTAGGACTTGGATAGCACTGTCATTCTTTTCTCTCTCACCAGACATTTTAGAGGTATCTTAGGTGATTCTAAATATCCCAAGTGGTGCTTTGGGAATCCCAAGCATGTAGACTACTTGAAGGCACGATTTTGTGTGTTTCATGCTTTGTCCCTGGAGTTAAAAACAGTGTCTGACACACGTGCTCAATAGCTTTTTGTTGAGTTGAATTGGCAATTTGATGCTGGGAAAAGAACGTTGTCTCTGGAGTCAGACTGACCTTGGCTGGGAGCCTGGCTCTGCCACTGGGGGTGGCCAGGGACACGTTACTTCACTTCCCGGAGCTTCTGTGTGTAAGGTGCTGTCTGGACGAACTGAGAGAGCCGGCATGAAGCACTGCACATGGAGCCTGGGAAGTACTGATGCTTAGTGAGTGACCGTTCCCATAGTAACTCACATCCAACCCATCCTTTTTCTGCTAGAGTTTTTTATTTTTCAAAATGCAGTTGTTTCAAAAGGAAGCATTTTCAGAGAAAACCATCATGATTTCTCTGAGGAGTCTCTAGAAGCAGAATTCCTGGGCAGAGGAGCTAACTTCTCCCTGTATTTATTAGCTTTACTGACCCTGAATCAACCAGTCATGTGCACACAGGATCTATCCCAACATAAACATGGAAAGCACCACTTTCTAGACTTCCTCCCACCTTTATTATTTCCACCAACTTTCACATTCATTATTTCCAGGCAGGCAGGGAAATTTGGGTTCTGTGGTGTTTTTGTTTGTTCTGTTTTATTTTCCATTTGTCAAGTAGATTGATGTATAGATCTCTTCGATATCTAAGATGATCCAAGGAGCTAAAAATGCAGAACTTTCTTCTTCCTTGACATTTCAAGGTATATATATTACACTCCTCTGACAGGTGACTTCTAAGCATTTTAGTCTTTGAGGTTGATTATGAGCTCTCACTATTACTCAGTTGTTGTGGTATGCCTTAAATCCTTCATTTATTTTATTAATATTGTAATCAATTATTGACCACTTACTGTGTGTCTGTGCTTTGTAGTGCTGTAAAGGATAAGTAGGTATAAGAAAGGAAGTTGAGGGTATAGGCTCTATTCTCAGGAAGAAGATAAATATAAAGTAAATTAAAAATATATTGTATTATATGTATAAAATATATTTTATATATAAAATGGCTTGCATAAATAAAGATGTTAAATCAGATAGTATTATGATTACTGGGTTTATTGTTAGATTGAAGAGACAAAGCTTGTATACATTCGACAACCGGGAAAAATTATTTGGGAATATTTGCATATGCATGACAGTGTGGTAAACATATTTATATATTATTTTAAAGTGCAAGAAATATCATAAATAGACTGCTAACATCATAGGCTATACAGCAAAGAGGAAATTACCAGCAAGGGCCAGAAGAAACTAGTGGGTATAAAGAGCTGGTACCCTCTCAGGCAAGGCTCAGAGATGAAAATCACCATGTCCATGGAGAGTGGAACATTCCATTCCGATATGGGCCTGCAATACTGTCCAAGGAAACTGATCTGAGGAAACCGGGATGCGGGGGTAGGAACTCTGAGGTAGGGAAAGTTCTCCGTAGGCATGACAGAATCATAGGTCAAGGAGGTCCTTCTGGGTTAAAGGTGACATGGTTAGGGTGACCCTGACAATAACACAAGAAAGAAGGACAGGATTGAGGCTGGCTGCAGTTGGAACTAGAGGAAACTAATTGGGGGAAGGGGTTAGCCAAGAGTAGGTTCTGTTAGATTGGGAAGTAATGCATTTTGACTTTGATCGTTCCTATGACGGAATGCTTTGTGTCCTGCCAAAATTCATAAGTTGAAACCTAATCCCCAATGTGATGGTGTTGAGAAGCCCTCGGGAGGTGGTTAGGTCATGAGGGTGGAGCCCTCATAATGGGTTGGTGCCCTCATAAGGGGCTGAAGAGATCAGAGTCCGCCCTTCCACCACGTGAGGGCAGTAAAAACACAGCCTCTGTGATCCAGGAAGTGGGCTCTCCCCAGACACCAATCTGCTGGCACCTTGACCTTGGGCTTCTCCAGCCTTCAGAGCTTTGAGAAATAAATTTCTGTTGTTTATAAGCCACCCAGTCTGTGATATTCTGTTATAGCAGCCTGAATGGACTAAGACAATGAAAGAATGAAAAATAGAAATTACAGCTGCTTTTAAAAATTAAAATAATAGCTTGGAGTATCCTTCTAAATTCTGATCAGTTTGTTTTCCTCTCTCAACAGGAGCCTCCCATTATTCTTCTCATGGCCAAAAGAAAAGATAGACTTTCTGGTCCACTGTTCTGTATGCCGTTACTACAGGTTATGTTGTTACATTTTGTATCCTAAGCTTCTCTTTTAGAATCAGGAAATCAACCTTTGACTAAAATTTATTAAATGAATTATAAGACTTGACTCTCTTCATCTTTAAGAGTCCTCTCTGCCAGCTACACTTCTACCTATTGCTTATAATCTTATCAAAATCACCTCTTTCATGAAGCCTCACCTGGCTCCTCTCTCTAAATGTGACTTCGCCATCCTTTCACTCTTCAACAATATTTAATTTACATTTATGTAGAATTTATTTATAACTCTTCTTGTTCCACAAAGGGAATAGAAGAAAATATAAAATAAATGAGAAGATGGTAATGAACAGGAAATAAGTAAGCACTATACGATGAAGCCAACTGCCGCAAACATTTATTGGGTACTTGCCATGTTCTACACATGCTAGGCCGTCCCTGCTCTCCTGGAATGCAGAACGGGGTTTGGGACACACCTATGGCTTATAGACCAGTTCAAACCGAGGAAGCATTCAGAGACCAGCTTCAAGTCAGCACTAGAGATTTGATAGTAATAATTTTGCCCCCACCTATCCATTTTCTTAATCTTATTACTATTGTTGGTTTACAGAAAATAGGCAACAGTGTATTATCCATTGTGCTAGTACTAAAGGCCTTTCTAGCTCCATAGATAGCTTGGTAGGTCTTCCTCGAGCCTCTTCAAGGGTTAAGGGCTTCCATGCTCAAACTCTAAGACCTTTCATATAATTATGTGGGGAGACAGGGTATCCTTCAATTTTCCCAGGGAATTTCCATTCCCCTGGTGTGTACTTAATATATACTATCTAGTAGAACGAACCCCTGGCAGTTTTCTATCAAGTTATGGCTGCCTCTGAAGAAGAAGCCTTGTTTATATGTTGTTTTCTCTCCATTGGCTAAATGACAGCAAATAAGATAAGCAAGTGATCTTCATTTTCTAAATGTTGTAAGAACAACTGATGGCACCAACACAATCATTTATGGCTCCAGGGCAAAGTGCAGATGGAATGTTATGACTGTGCCAACATGTAAAAGTATAGATTATTACCATGGCCATGTAAAAGGCTACTGATTTCCCTCAACTCTCTACCTAATTTCTATATTTTAACCAAAATGATCGTAGAGGAAAATCCCTCCTAAGCCATTTTTGAAGCAACCTACTTGCATTAGGATCTTTTTTTGAAATTATAAGAATATTGGCTCAAATTTTGATTTATATCTTTATGTATAAAGCAAGAATAAGAAAAACTATAACTGAAATAGAATTTTCATAGTAATTGACCTTTTAAATAGTATTTTATTATAACAACTATCGCATCAGGTAATAACTAGTAATTAGAATTTTTTTCCCCCACAGGACTTAGTTCTTCAAAATGCTAAATTTTTGCTGCTCTATTTTTAAAATTCAACTAAATTGCTCATTTAAGATCATGGGTCTCAGGGCTCCTTCACGAATTAGAATTTTACTCCCAGGTAGCTCCAAGAAATGTTAATGTTCCTGAGTCTCTTTTTTTTCATTACACAATAAAGCCAGTTACTGTAATCTAGAAAGAGGATATTAGATGCTCCCAAAATAACTATGTGTACACATTTTCCACCATTATTTCTGGGCTTTTTTGGTGGGAGGGGCAAGGTGCATCTGATACAATGTGGGCATTGGGCGTGCAGGGTCAGTGTGGATAGGGTCATGCAGAGGTCAGACTGCGATCCAAGGGACAGGCAGGGTCTAATCTGGGAGTCATTAGGTGTTGTTTGGAGCCAACAGGGTGACATTAAAAGCAAAAGGAAATGAGTCCGGAACCCAAGAACAACTGCTGGGGGATCCAAATAAATGTGCAAGGACAACTTTCTTGTGTAGGACCAATACTTAGTAGCTCCAGGCCATGTTTCTCAAGGTTTTCTGAGCACAACTCAGTAAGAAATATATTTTAAATCATAGTCTAACACACTCTCACTCACAGCTCTCTCATTGTGTGAGAGTTTTAGAAAGATCCTTGTCCTCACCATGGGTGAGGCACTCTGATGTTTTTGGTTCTCTTAGGTTCTATTCTATTTCACTTAAATATATTGGGAGGAGACTTATGAAACTGATTTCATGCATCTGCTAATTGATAGAAGTCCCTATCGCTTAAAATGTACTGTTTTGGAGATTGGGGAGATGGGAGTAAGAGAGTAGGGAAAAAAGACTGAAGGTTGTGGTTTCTGATTTTAAGGAGATTGAAAGCTCTTTAGAAAGTTAGAATGTAACACATGAAACAACAAAATACCATTTAGAGGAGGATAAATCAAAATAATCAAATTAACAGGCAAATCAATATTAATACCAGTTAGTTATAGAAGTGTCGGACTTGAGATGTGAATAGTTAAGGTCAGTGATTGGAGGTTTCCTGGAAAAAAAATAAAGTTAAATCCAGCTTTTGAGTGACATAGATTGATGGAGGGTCCAGAAATGGAAATAGCCCAGATGGTGTCACAGCAAGCTCTGACTGTGTGTGGCTCTCCGTTAGAGTGTATGCTGTAGAAGGATGAAGAATTAACTTAGGAGAGGGTGGTAGGTGAAAGCCTTCAATACTTTAGACAGCCTCAAGGGCATTCGGAGAAAACCACCTCCGCCTACAGAAACGACACAGTGCGATTGTGTTTAAGGATTATTCTTGTGACCTTGCTGAGAGAGGATGCATTGCCATCAAACTTACTGGAGACAAAGGAGATTGTTGTGATAACCCAGAGAATGGGAAAAACCTGATCTAATGTCACAGAAGTGAAAACATGAGCAGGGAAGGATCCAGAAGACTTGAGGATGCATTGGCTCCTGTGAATCAGTTTTGTGATGTGTCTTCTTGGTGTAAGAGTCTAATGCTGGGTGTGACTTGAGAAGTGATTAAAGGGACTGGTTGTTCACAGTGTCGCCTGCCGCTTTGCTAAGGCACGGCCTTTCTCCAGCCTGACCTGGATTTACCAGAGTTCATCATTACTGGGTTAAACCACAAAGATCAAACTCATTCAAAAGTCTTTCCGCCTGATAGGATGGGACAGTAACCTTTTATCAGCCTCCCTCTGATCTCTGAAAAGCTGTGTGTACATTTAGGAAATCTGCCAGCTCCTTGGAAAATCTAACCTAAATCCTCCAAGGCAATGAAAGAAGAGAGGTTTTTCATGTGGGTGGGAGTGGCTGGGCCTCAGATCCCTGCCTCCTCTTTCTAGAAATTCGTCTTTCCCTTGGGGGTCTCACTAACTGTCCCTGCTCCTGTTTCTGTTGGGGTCGCCCTCGCCTCTCCTGCCTGGGAAGATCTAGGCCTGGGCTCATTCAGGGATCTTGATTGCAGATTTAGCTGCAAAAACCCATCACCATAAGCAGGCTGCATCTCAGAACCTCATAGTGCATAAATGGCAGCTGGCATGGGTGAGCGCTCAGTCCTGTCTTGGCACTCATGCCCATGCTGCCCCCACTGTTCACTGATTAAAGTGTTTGTTCATCCCCCCACCCCCAACCTGTAGTAGGTGATAAGGCCACTTATCGGCAGGGTTAACGTCTTTTTCATCTTCATAGTCCCTTACTACTTAACACACAGTAACTGGCACTGAGGTTTATAAGTAAATTAACAGCACATGAGAATATAAAGCATTGTTGCTATTCCAGGTGTCTCTACAAGGCTGAAGTTAAAATTTATATCTTTTATTTAAAAGAATGACTCTAAATCAGTTATTAGAAATTAGTTTATCACATTAGTAGAAATTAGTTATTGGCCTTGGACGATCTCTGAAGCCATCCATGGTGAATATCAAGAGGAAGACCCTAGGAAGATGCCAGGGAGCCTCAGAGACACCCACTGAGAGGAAATTCTACATATAGACAGAAGCAGAGCACCGAAATCAAGCTTCACCTGCTTAATAACCTCACCTCAAATCATTCTGCCTACATCATTGCACATGTACTTAAATGCTACCTCCTCCCACTCTTGTTTATGGTGCATTTCCTCGAGGTCTCCAAGGAGAGCACAAACAGAACCTATTGTTGCTTTTTCCGACGAGGCGCTGTGGGTTGTCCTCCACCTCAAATCTGCAAGGTTGGCACATCAATGCTCAAGAATTGCTCTAACTGGAAAAACACATAAAGCTCCATCACCGAGGGACTGTCTCTGTTTTGCTCACTTTATCTTTAGCCTAGCACATCACAGTCTCAATGAGTATTTTTGTTGAATAAATATTCCCTGTGGTCTCTGAATTCCATCCCTCCCCCTTTTCTTTCAGGGCTGGAACAACCATTATCTCTGACAACTTAAACTCCCACTTTCTTGTATTCATCATATCTGTAAGTACACAATGAAGCATTGACTTTTTCAGTTAAAATTCTGGCAGTGAGCTATAACCAATGATTAAGTCCTCTAGATGACTTTGGTATTTGTGATCAGCTATGGAGCTAGGGGGCTAGTTGAACCAACCACAGATTGCCAACTGATATTAGATGGTTCAATAGTATTGACTCCTTTGTGAAGTTGTAAGTTAATCATTTCTATATGCCAATATAGAAGATGATGCATTTAAGAACTCCAAGTTTCTTTCTCACTCAGTTATTCACCGTCTTTTTTTTAGGGTCGTTGTCGGATAATTGCTCAGATGAACTATGAGGAAGTATCTGTACGTTCCTGTGTAATGAAGACAGGTTCCTCCACCCGGAAAAATGTCCACACTCTTCTTCCACCAAAAGGAACTCCTGCTGTAACTGGAAGAAGTTTAGAAAGTAAGAATATGTCTGTCTAATAATGTTATATAAACATTAGAATTTATTTCTGAGTTGTAATCTACCAATTTGAGTCCATATCTGCCACATTATATTTATTTTTGTTAATTACATGAAATACTTTTCAATATACCATTAAAAAGAGGAAAAATTAAAATGAGCATCTCCTTTTCCATTAAATATTCTTCTACAACACCATTTTTAAGAAGTGCCTAGTATTACTCCTAATGAATGGATCATAATGTGAATAAGTTAAAATAGAATTTACAATAACAAAATATCTGTTCTTGTTTAAGCATCCACAGTTTCTCCCAAGACTTCATTCTCAGCTGCTAGGAAAAAAACACTAGGCACCAAGAAACCTCCACTTCAGGTAAGGTAAATGCTTTCAATTTGACTTGTCATTGAAGATCTAAATCTAAGGTTCTTTTCTCTCTAAAAATCAGAGATCTTTGTTCCAGGGGTTGCAGAGTAAAGACATAGGGCAGTGATGGTGAACCTTTTGAGCTCGGCGTGTCAGCATTTTGAAAAACCCTAACTTAACTCTGGTACCGTGTCACATATAGAAATTTTTTGATATTTGCAACCATAGTAAAACAAAGACTTATATTTTTGATATTTATTTTATATATTTAAATGCCATTTAACAAAGAAAAATCAACCAAAAAAATGAGTTCGCATGTCACCTCTGACACACGTGTCATAGGTTCGCCATCACTGACATAGGAGGATCCCTGTTGTCTTGGCACTAACCAAGGAAGCACCCCAAAATCCTGTGTTCATTTCTTTAAGTCTTAAAGATGTCAAACTGATCACTTACCCTTTCAGGAAGTTTTTAGGACAGAAATTCACTCTTTCTCTGTGATATAGAATAGGCTAGCAAACTATACAAGACAAATAGCAAGATTTTGTGGGATCTTCTTTTTTTTTGTTTTTTGGATCTTCTTTGATTATCTCTCTATATATAAAAGCCTAATATGCAAATTGTCCCCTCGGGAGTTTGACCGGGAGACCAGGACTTCAATTGCTCGCTGTGACGTGCACTGACCACCAGGGGGCGGCACGGAATGGAGGGAGGCCCTGGCCGGAAGCCAGAAGGCCCCCATCGGCCCTGATTGCCAACCAGGCCTACGGATCCTTCCCATACATGAATTTCGTGCACCAGGTCTCTAGTACTTAATAATGCTCTTGACTATACTTAATTTATAAGTATACATTCACTGTCATTTGTTAAGTAGCTACTCTTTTCTGGAATTGGGGCACAAGTATGAGTAAGACCCAACCTTATGAAGAAGAGAGCTTTTAATCTCCATTGGCAAAGTAAATTATTTGTAAATGCTCCTGAAGAGTACAAATGATTTGTAAATAACATTTGTGGGTTTTTAAAAAATGTAATTCATTATTATACACATCTATGGTACAAATGGCCTGGCCTGCTTCATGCAGAGTATCATACCTCTTTTGTCTTGAGGCCCCATTTGCAAGTCCTTAGTAATGGATTAGCAAAAAGAAATGTTTGATAACTAGAGACAGACAATTGTATTTGATATCTATGTTGATAATCATCAGGTTGGTGCCATTCCTTAATGTCCCACAAAAAGCACATTCTCTTTCAGAGGAGGATCTAACCATTAATCCCATCACCCAGCACTGATGGATGTCCTATCAACTGTTCTAATGTTGATGGCTCCCTGCTCAAAGGGTTTTGTGCCCTCCTACCATCATTAGCTACTTCTTTTTTCTTTCACTGATTCATCAAATATTTCTTGATCACCTATTTCTATGGTGTTGCTACTCTCTGCTTATGATACCACCTCTCTTGGGCCCAAGGCATTCCCCTGCCTTTTTGAAAGTCACAGTCTTGGTAATTATTCCAGTACGTGTCCTGGATACACTAGAGATTTTCCCTGGTTCTTGGACTAATAAGAGAATAAAATAAGGTAACTCAATTTTAATTGAATGTGTTATATCTTATTTGATGGAATTAAGGAAAATTACAAGCTTTAAAAATTTAAATTACTTTAATAAGCACAATGTAATCTCCTAAATTAATTAACATATCATTTATTAGCTATCATTAAACCCTTGTTAATTAAACAGAATGGTAAAGTTAAACAAAAAATGGATGATTTCCTAAAGGAGATGAAATTGTGATTTAAACATCATTCTTAATTGTTTTAAGAGGCACATCCAACATTGTATAATTCAGCCAGGACTTGCAACTACAGGATGATGGAAAACTTCAGACAGGTAGAGCATTCTGGGAGCAGGAGACAGTGAGGATTATTTCCCAGAGGATGACTGTATTCTATCTTATTCTATTTCCGTGGTTATTAACTTTCTATGGTTAAGAATTCAGTATACATAAATCAGCAATTATTTACTGAGTATTTCTTATATGCCAGACATTTAGGCATAGGAGCTGAGGATTTATGGTGAACACTAGAGTCTCCTTCCAACAGAAGAAATAGAATGTGTACATGCATATTCATACCAGTTTTTACACAAAACTCTCAGAAGGTACATAGACCCCTAAAGTTCATCCATGGCAGCCCCTAGGTCTGTGAATTTAATTTTAGGACTCTTTCCATATTTAAAGTTATCCAAGCAAAGAATGATGTGTGTGTCTTAGGACTAGTCATTTTGCTTCCCTAGGCTTCCATTTTTGTGTGTATTAAATAAGGGTAGTAAATCAAAATTTTCTATTTCTAAAAATCTCTGAGTCTATGAGCAGGTATTATAAATATGCTTATCTATTTGTGTCATTCATTTCTCCATTGCTCATATATTTGTGTGTGGATAGAAAAAAATAGTACAAAATGGAGTATAACAAAATAGAATGGAATGAAGGAATCCTCAGGAATATAGAGATCATATCAACTCCTGCACAAGAGGCAGGAGCCATCCAGATGTTTCCATGGTGAAAGTCAGAGCTGGAACCTAGCTTCGAATTTCCTGACCTCCAGCCCACAGTCCTTTCCATGGTGCCATGGCACGTACAAAGATTTATCCCCTACTAATGCCCACGACGTGGTTGGTTACTCTAGATTAATAATTTTAAAAATTCATGTCGAATCTCAATTGTTTGCTTATTGAATTAAGATATTTATCTTTAACTGGAGATGTTAGTAATGATAATATTTTATAAAATTGGCTCCTTGGTATAAAAGACACTTATGAAATTCAGGGATATTTGGGAAATCCAGAAAGTTTCACTAGTGGCAGTAATCCTGGTGTTAGGGTTGAATTATGTTCCCCCAAAATTCATACATTGAAATCCTAACCCCCAGGAACTCAGAATGTGACCTTATTTGAAATTTGGGTCGTTAGAGATGTCATTTAAGATAGTTAAGATAAGGTCATTAGAGCGGGTCCTAATCCAAGAATGACTGTTGTCCTTAGAAAAGGGGAAATTTGGACACAGCCGCATACACCCAGGGAGAATGCCAAGTGAAGATGAAGGCTGAGTTCAGGGTAATGCTTCCATAAGCTAAGGCACACCAAGCCACCGGAAGCCAGGAGGGAGGCCTCGAACAGATTCTCTCTCACAGCCCTTAGAAGAAACAATCCTGCTGACAACTGGATTTTGGGCTTTCAGCCTCTAGAAACTGTGACTGATCTTAAAATCATTGTAATTAGTACTTGCACACTCAATGTAAGTAACAGATGTAATTTCTTTAAAATGCTTACCTAAAAACACATCAAGTTCTTCTAAACATGAAAAGCAGAATGTCCTTAACTATACATCACTCTTCCGCCAAAATAGGGCTAGAAACATTGAGTATACAAGTACATTGTTTAATTACCCAGTTTGAGTCCTTTGTTACAATATGCCTAGCAATCCAATATGCCTTCGAAGTCACATGGTCTCTCTGGACTTTGATTTCCTCATCTATCAAGTAGGGGGTGAACCAGATAGGTAAATAGTTTTCAGATGGTGCTGGGAGCTCTTTGGGGGTGTGTGTGGGTGTGTTTCTTGTGATACAACCATTGAGCCACACCGGCCGATCAGTGTGGACTACTCCTAACAGAAAGGCGAGGATGTATCTTTTTAAGGTTATAAGTTAACACTGATTTTTAAAATTTAATTTATTCTTTCTTATTTTGTGTTTATTTCTCATTTAGCTTATTATTTTCTTATTTCATGGTATCAACAACTAAGACTTTCAGCTGCGTTTCATAACATTAAGTTTTTATTTGAAAAAAAAAAAAAGGTCTTGAAACTTAAAAGAAAATATATGAAAACACCCCAACAGACTACATGGTATTTAGGTGATATCATCATCATCTTTTATAATTCCCTGCATGAGGATAATCTAGGCAGAATTGCTTTTTAGGAACAAATCTGGGTTTTGTGGGACCTGAAGCTTATATAATTTAGGGATCACTTTTTAAGAAAAAGAATTTGTAGCCATTTCATCTGGAAACACCATATTTCAAGATGTGTCACCCTGGCTGGGTAGCTTAGTTGGTTAGAGCATCATCTCAATACACCAAGGTTCCGATCCTGGGTTAGGATACATACTAGAAGCCAACCAACGAATGCATAAATAAGTAGAAAAACAAACTTATGTTTCTCTCTCGGTCTCTCTCCTTCCCTCTCTCTCAAGTCAATTAATAAAAAAATCTTTAAAATGTGTCAGATATGCCATGATGTGTTGAGATATATAGATATGCAAGTTTGCTCTGAGAAACACGCACTGTGTGTTGCTGTAAATTTTTACTTACATTCATAGAAATTGTGAAAATTTTTGTTTTGTAAGAATTCCACAAAAAGTACATGTGAGCCCTAACCAGTTTGTCTCAGTGGATAGAGCGCTAGCCAGTGGACTGAAGGGTCCCGGGTTCAATTCTGGTCAAGGCCACATACCTCAGTTGCAGGCTCAATCCCTGGCCCTCGTTGGGTCGTGTGCAGGAGGCAACCCATCAATGTATCTCTCTCACATCAATGTTTCTCTCTATCTCTCCCCCTCCCTTTCAGTCTCTCTAGAAATCAATGAAAAACTATCTTCAGGTGCAGATTAACAACAACAAAAAGTACATGTGACATGTTTATAGGTGTAACATTGCCATTTGGAGCTTATTTTTGACAAAATGGAAATTTCATTTTGATTAGGACTCAGTGAGGTCAAATCTTCAACTTACAATTTTATGTGCCTGTTAAATGGAAGAATTCTCCATAGAGCAGCTTCTGGCTCTATCTCTCTCCATGTTCGTAACATAATATAGCCAGTATCCCTCATCATCACATTATGAGCCAGATGAGTCACAGAGTGGGTACTTGAACTATTCATGGGAGGCAACTGGTAACCTAATTAAACAGAGAAGTGACTGATAACTACATCAGTATATCCCGCTAAATCCAAGCCAAATGTGTCTCCAACTCAACTTCCCCTTACCTGGTCCTTCAAAGTACTTCTGGCCACTCCAGTGCCACCAAACAAGATGGAAAATATAAGTGGAGAGAAAGTAGTAGTGGAAAGAAAATGCTATCTTAAACAATTGCAACTAAAATATATAACTTTTGCAAAATTTACAGAAATATAAGCACATGTGAATGTGTTGCTGGAGCCTCTCCTAGAACTTGGAAGGGGCCTATGCAAGAGGGGGTCTTAGACCTTAAGATTCATTATTTCCTGGTACATCTGCCTCTGCAGATTCTTACGTACCCCGTGGTATAATTCAAATGCATAAAGGGAAAAGATTTTTAGAACAATTATAATTTTTGTAGGCATAATTTTAAAAACATGAATATTGCTATAAATTATTGGAGAATATGGTTAGCAATGTTATAAAGTGTCCTGAATATTTTAAGTTTGATATTTTCATGGTGATGGGGTGAGTCAAGGCAGAAATTTGGGATTCTGAGGAATGAGTTCTTGAGTAGCTAAATTAGTTTAACCAGCATTTTTAAGTTGATAAAAACAATACATCTTATTTGTGCATCATAATGTATAATAATGTTTACATGTGACTTACACTTTATTCTATTTAATTAAATAAAATCACTTATGCACTAAGATCATTTCCTGCTATAAAAAATGTTAAATATGTTAGTTGTATCCCCTTATCTTCTAATTAAATCTAACAAGTATGTCAGTTGTGTATCATTGTACCCAAAGTTATGCTAGATTGTCTAATTAAGGAAATACATCATTTTTTTTTATTTATTTAAGATGTTAATGTAACTCATTGTCTGAAAAAATCTGTAAGGGGTAGCATTCAATCCAACAAATGCAAATTTAAGTTTCAAGGTATAACAGGCAGGAATTTTAAAAATATATATAACATTTTCTTTATCTTTGAGGAGTTTACAGCTTTGATGCCACGATTTGAGAGTAAAAACCATATGTAAATAAGTGCTCTGTTGTCTTAGTGAAAGGAGTTTTTAGGGGTAAAATAGGCAGGTTTAGGGAGTTTTAGGAACTAGGGGGTCCATGGGGGAGGGAGGCATAGTTGGTTGGGGACTGGGAGCTGTCAAAAGGCGCCACAGGGTAAGGGGAAAGGAACACACCCATTCACAGAAGATAAGGGGAAAGCACAGGGAGTAATGAAACAAAAGGGAAAAAGAGGAAAACAGCTTTTCACAGGGGATAGAGAATTCTACCACTGAAGGGGGAGAAAAATAGGGGGGCACCCACGTGGGCTTTGAGCTTTGAAGCTGCTATAGGGACCAATCAGAAGGGAGTATCAGGACATAAAGAACTGCAGCCTTTATAAACCTTAGGAAAAAGGAGTTTAGTGGGCTATACCCCCTTTGGGACCCCCTCCCTATGTGGGAGTCCGTACTTGTTTCCAATAAATTTTCAACTTTTCATATACCATCTTTTGTCCATGGCTTCATTCTTCGAATCCACCTGGACAAGAACCCAGGAAAGAAATTAGCTTTGCATCCTGCTCAGAGAAAAACCACGCGTTTCAGTTTGGTTCCACTAGGTATGTGGTAGCCACTTAGGGAAGGACAGTTACATGACCTAGAGTGGTCAGATAGAGAGCGAACTGAATTTTAATGAATGGGAAAAAGAGAGCTTCCTGGGAGAGTAAATGCTTTCTCATTCACAAGCAGAGCAAATAGTTTTTTAAAGTATTTTGAAATTTGCCATACAGATTGTGGAGTTTGCTGATGTTCTGTTAGGCAGGTTAAAAACGATTCCATAAGAGGTATTTTGCTTAGGTTGAGTTCCAAAACTCCTTTAGAAATCAGAGAACTCAGAATAAGGAAAACAATCTTGGAAAAGAGGAACAAGGTTGGTCAAGGTTGTGCTTACGCCTCCTTAGCCAATTATCAGTGATGGCGAACCTTTTGAGCTCGGCGTGTCAGCATTTTGAAAACCCTGGTGCCGTGTCACATATAGAAATTTTTTGATATTCGCAACCATAGTAAAACAAAGATTTATATTTTGATATTTATTTTATATATTTAAATGCCATTTAACAAAGAAAAATCAACCAAAAAAATGAGTTCGCGTGTCACCTCTGACACGCCCCATCACTGAATTGGATCTTTAACTTCTGCCACTGAATGTGCATGGCTTGGAGACAGCGGTACAATTCAGAGAGTTTATTTTGTTGTTCTCTCACCTTTTCAGCCAGGAGCTAATTGCTTGGAGGTTCTTTCTCTGATTGCTCCTCAGAGGTGTTGCAAAATATACTTGAAAACCAAATCTTCTCCAACCCAGAGAACTCCACAGAGGTAGTAAAGAGAACTGTTTTGTTACTAAATAAGCATTAAACCAGAAGGTGATGTGCATCAGGAGCAATCCATTGAGAGATGGCACAGGCAGAAAAAAAATACTCACCCTTTTGTATTGCCAAGCAGAGACAAACCATTGCATGCATGTTTCCAGGATTACTGACAGGTCTGCTTTCTTTCTTTCATCTCCTTTGTTTATGTTTCAGGAGACACCAGTAGGCATCCTCGATCTAATTTAAATTTCCTGAAATGATCTGTTGTGGGTTTGGGGAGATCAGAGAAGTTCCCAGCAGAAGGGGTGACAGGCAACACTCCTGCCTGCTGGGAATTTCTGCCAGTTCATGTCACAGTCACGGCCATCTTGGACTTCAAGTCTGATTTGCTCATCATGGTCAACTTATTGGAAATCTTGTTCAAGGGATAAACATCCCATGATATGCATTTACCTTTTGACATTAAAAAGAATCTTCCAATTGGAATTGCCTCTGGACATACAAGCTACGTGTGGGACAGGTTGTTTCTACTTAATCATTTGCAATGCAGTTTACCTGTGAACCTGGAGCATCAGAATCCCACCCCCTCCATGTGTGAGGCTAAAATGCAGATTCCTTGACCTCACTCCAGACCTACTGAATTAGAATTTGGTGGAAAGAGATGGTGCCCAGGGATCTGCAAGTTTCATAGATTCTCCAGATGATTCTTAGAACTCAGGTTTGAAAACCACCATGCTAATGAGTTGGAAATAATTCCTCTCTAATTATCCTGCTGAAAGTCAAGGTAGGTCAACACGACTTAGTGGGGCGAATCTGACATCACTTTGCTGAAAACAAAATGTGCTTCACCAGATCATTTGCCTTAGTGTAAGGAAAGAATCCTTACAGTAACTTCATTTGAATATCTTCCTCCTTAATTTTTGTTCTTGAATTCATTTTTGAATTATTGTGAAAAGTAAAATGATTTGTGGTATTTCTGCTTATATTAAATTGCTATGTAATTAAAAGGAATAGATAAAGTCATTTGATACCCTTTTTAATGTTCCAAAAGTGTATACTAGCTTAATAATTTAATTTAGTGTCAAATGGAGACACAGTATGTAATAATTTCTCTGATTACAAACTACTATCTCCCTCACCAATAAACAAGAAAAGAAAAAAAGAAACCCCTCACACTATAAATATTTTAAAAGTCTTTTATTTGATGGTCATTGTTCATAGATCCCTTTAATAAATTTTAATCTATTAAATTATCAATATATTTTTATTGTAGTAAATACACAACATAAAACTACCATCTTGATAATTTTTAAGTGTACAATTCAGTAGTGTTAAATATATTCACTTTATTGAGCAACCAATCTCCAGAACTTTTTCATCTTCCCAAACTAAAACTTTGTCCCCATTAAACAACTCCCCATTTCTCCCTCCCCCAGGCACTGGTAAGCACCATTCTGCTTTCTGTGTCTATGAATTTGACTACTCTAGATACCGCATATAAGTAGATTCGTAGTGTACTTGTATTTTTGTGACTGGCTTATTTCATTTAGCATATTGTCCTCAAGGTTTTTCCATGTAGTAGCATGTGTCAGAATTTCCTTTTCTTTAAGGAAGTGAATACTATTCCATTATATGTATATATACCACATTTTATTTATCCATTGATGCATCAATGAATACTTTGACTGCTTCTATATTTTTACTGTTGTGAATAAAGCTGTTATGAACATGGCTATACAAATATCACCACAAGACCCTGCATTCACATTTTTTAGATGTGTACCCAGAAGTGGGATTGTTGGATCATATGGTAATTCTATTTTTAAAACTTTGAAGAACCACAATTCTGTTTTCCGTAGTGTCTGTACCATTTTACATTCCCACCAACATTGCACAAGGGTTCCAGTTTCTCTACAACCTTACCCACCCTTGTTATTTTCAAAGATCACCAATATTTTGATTTATTCTTTTTAGGGATCTTCACCAGCAACAGGTTTTGTTGAGATAAGAGTGCTGGAACAAGGTGACATTTTTGTAAGTGTTTTTAGTTTATTACAATTCATTTATATTTTAAATTTTATAGGTTTATTTAAATACATACATAGAATCACACAGAATTCATGTTTTTTTAATCACACATGGTCTATAATATAGCCAATCATGATTTACATTGAACTAAAACTGAAAGCACGTATATAGTGATTTACAGTTTATGACAGATCTTCATGTTTTCTTATAATATCCTCATACTAATATCCTCAGATGTAGCCTTCCTCAAATGTAAATCTGACCCCTTTACTCTAATTTAAGGGGTTTTAATAATTTTCCAATGCCCGTAGAATAAAATTAAACCTCCTCATAATGGCAAACCATCTGCTCTATCCTCATCTTATTGCATCCTCCTCCTACCTTACATCTCAGCCAACTCAAATTGCATGTAATTTGCTGACTACCACACCATATCGGACCTTTGGGTATTTATTTATGTGGTTGCTTCTGGCTGGAACATCCTTCCCAACAGCACACCCCAGATTCATTGGGTAAAATTGCTCATGCTTTACCAAGACTTAGCTCAAGTGTCACCTTTTCCATGATGCCTGTCCTCTCTCTCCCATGGTCTCTGTGAGGTGTCCTTCCCTTCGACCTCTCACCAAGTGGAGGTGATCTTTCCTCTCTGCCCACTGCAGCCAGGACAGGTATTCTTTACAGCACCCACCACATTTTCCAACATTGCTTTATATTCACGTCTGTCTCTCCTGTGGGCTCCTTGAGGGCAGACTCTCAGTCTAGTTTAACTTTAACATGTCTCCAGTGACTGGCACTTACAAGGCACTTAATAAACACATATTGAATAGATAATTTAATAAATGGATGGTTGAATGGGTAGATGGATGAATGGATGGGTGGGTGAGTTGATGGTTGAACAGCATAGGAGAGATATTAGTGCTCCTACAAGATTAAAACTGATTAAATAAACTGCCCAAGATTATACTATAGTAATTTGAGGGCTAAAAATCAAATTCAGATCTTCTAACCTAGTGCTTTTTTCTCTACACAGTATTACCTTTTAAATTTAAAATTATATTATTAAAAACATTGCATAAGAGGGCAATAATACATTTATTTAAGTGATTAAGTGTTTTTAAATAGGTGGATAAACCTAATCTGACTCCTTCAACACATTTAATTAGGTTTCTGTTTCCTGATGTCCCTGCCTTATCTCATTTATGAAAGGTTTCCTTAAAATTCAACCAAGCCTCCATATCATTTTGTTAATAAAGTTTTAATAGCCAAGAAGTTAAAAACATTTGCAAATTTTTCCTTTAAAGTGTATCTCACGATGTTTTTTTTCGTCCTGTTTCCCATGGGCATCCCAGTAGTAATGAAAATAGCGTGGACATTTGACCCGGAGACACTGGCTTGCATTGGCTTTTTGGGACGGTCATGCCCTAGTTATGTGACCTTATCCAAGTCACCTCAGCTGTATGAGCCTCAGTTTCCTCACCTACAAAATGAAAATAATTATATCCACTTCATAGCATTGCTGTGAGGATTAAGTGGGAGAATATATGCCCAGTGCCTGGTACATATTAGTTATGCAAAACATGTCAGTTCCCTCCTAACATGAAATTAGTTCCTTTAAAAAAATAAATTTTTGTGTGTTTTTTTCAGAATGCAATTGGATCAATTCAAAAAGCAGGTCTTTTGTTCCAAAGAAGACTAAGGTTTCTTGAAGGCAAAGATCACATCTCATTTATCTTTCTCACAGTCTCACACACATTTTAAATAAATATTTCCTGATTGTTAATCATTTCCATCACACATGTATAGAATACATTTGTTGTTGTTGTTGTTTGCTTGTTTTAATCCTCCCCCCAGGAATTTTTTCCATTTTTTTTTTTTTTTTTTTTTTAGAGAGAGTGGAGGAGAGAGGGAAAGACAGAGAGAAATGTCTACGTGAGAGAAACACATCAATTGGTTGCCTCCTGCAGGAGCCCCTACCAGGGCCCGGGCCGGGGAGGAGCCTGCAACCGAGGTACATGCTCTGACCGAAATTGAAACCGGGACCTTTCAGTCCACGGGCCGATGCTCTCTATCCATTGAGTCAAAACTGCTAGGGCTATAATATGTTTTTTAAAATTGTTTTAGATAGAGGAAGAGAGAGAGAGAGATAGAGGAACATCAATGTGCTGTCCCACTTATTATTTTTTAATTGATTTTTAGAGAGGAAAGGAGAAGGAGAGAATGAGAGATACCTTGATGTGAAAGTGAAACATCGATTGGCTGCCAGGCTTCAAGCCCACAACCGGGGCATGTGCCCTGACTGGGAATTGAACCAGCAACCTTTCGATGCATGGGATGACAACCAACCAACTGAACCACTCCAGCCAGGGCTGTTGTCCCACTTATTTATGCATTCATTGGTTGCTTATTATATGTGCCCTGATGGGAGATCAAACCCATAACCTTGGCATAGTGGGATGGTGCTCTAACCAACTGAGCTACCCTGCCAGGGCCTACAGTACTTTTCAGTAACTTTTATGGATTATCACTTACTATACACATCAAAAGAAGAAATGCCTTCATTTCTAGCACCTCGGTGGTCACCAGTGAAGGAAGATGACTGATTATGGCCTTTGCAAGTTGTCACTGTGCCGTGTCTTCATGGATGGGTTCAGGTGGAGAATCAGAAACAAAGCTCATTTGGCCTCACATTATCTGGCTTTTACACTGACTCCATTCTTGGCGAGCTCTGGATGAATGAGGCTGAAGATTACATTGCAGTCTTCTCAGAACTTGCTATTAGAAGTCTAATATATATTGTATTTAATTTTTTTTATTTTGCAAATATGTAATTAAGACAATAATTTTCATGAATATTTACACGTTCCCTCATAGCCTAGGCAACTATTAATTTGCTCTCTTGAACAAAAACTATTCTGTCGTACATGTCCCAGCTCAAGTCCCACTACCCCCAAAGCGCTAGTCATTCGTTTTTGCCATTAGGAAAATTTCTTAAAGCTTAACAAAAAGAGATTATGTGCCTTTGATATGTTTAAGTTTTAACTGGTGGTGTGGCTCATTCCTTATGAATATAGGATTCTCAGCTTCATTTTCATTTAGAATCCTGTAAACACAATTTAGAATCCCATTTTATTTGACTCCTGAGAACCATGTGTAGGTCCAGGGCTACAGAAGAATTAATAAAAACACACGCCCATGTTTCTGACTTGACTCTTCTTGTCTCTTGCTTAATTTAACTGATAAAGAGGTACTTATCATTTTTAGTGACTGAGGTTCTCTTACACTTTCAGGGGTTGGCAGAAGCACTGGACAATTCTTGTGATCTTCATGTGTACCTGGTAAGAGCATGGCCTTTTTCCGTAGTGGTCCCTGAATCACTCTTAGCAAAGTCATCTGCTTTGTCCATTTGGTGGGGAGCTCACAGACAAAACGGTTTCTAGCAGCGTTCCACAAGGTGGAAATCCAAAGAGGACCATGTCCTCGTGAGAATTAAAAAACTTCAGGTTAGGAATTGTTGAAACAATTTAAATGGAGCTAAATTTTAAAAATGTGTATGTAATTTTATTTGGTCTCATTGGTTGTTTTTGTTTTCGTTTTCAAGAGTACATGCATTTTTTTCATCTGCCATTCTCCACGTCAGGATTTATGCCATGTTAACAGAAATCTTTAAAAGACTTGGGCTTTTCTCTCACTTTTTGAGATTCATAAAAAGTTTTGAAATAATATAAAGGAACAGTATTTACTTAAAGTGGTTTTGAAACTTACATAACCAGAGCCTGGCCTGTGGAATCCATGCAGAATTAGCCTGCGGAGCTGTTTGCTTGAGGCCAGCCTCTGCCTTCTGGAGCAGGCAGTTACAATGGAGACATTTGTATTGGAGCAGTGGAACAACTTTAGAAACAAAGTCACTAACATAATAAGAGACTGCCCTTCAGGCATATCCAACTTGGAATAGCCTGTTTTCCTGTTTAAAATCCTGGAGGCTTCTAATTCACTCCCACCCTGAAAGTATTTAAAAGGCCCAAATGTCTGCTACATTGGCGTTGGCCAATAGCAATTTTTAAAAGGACCCAAACTGCAAAACCAAAAGAAATAACCCTGCTGAACCTTGGGAGAGACAGAAATTTTGAACAGTTGAAGAGAGAATGAAGTCTAATGTGAGAAAGGAATCAGTCTCTTGTTCACAACTCTGTCCCTGGCACTTAGGGACCCATGTAAAACATAGAAGTGACAGTAGAGGTCAGAGGCAGAGCACCTGACCCAACAGAAGAAGAGGAAGATCTGGACTAGGACCAGAAGAGAGGCACAGAACAGTGTGTTACGGAGGGAGATTAACGGTTAACATCAGACTTACATTCCATGCTACCTGAAAATTGTTATATAACTACCTATCTTATGTATAAATTATGCATAGCTTATCCCTTGAGGGTTCATATTTTCTTAACTAACTCTTTATAGTCCTTATGCAGAATCCCCTAGGGCAGTGGTCGGCAAACTCATTAATCAACAGAGCCAAATATCAACAGTACAACGATTGAAATTTCTTTTGAGAGCCAAATTTTTTAAACTTAAACTATATAGGTAGGTACATTGTTATTAACTTAATTAGGGTACTCCTAAGGCTTAGGAAGAGCCACACTCAAGGGGCCAAAGAGCCGCATGTGGCTCGCAAGCCGCAGTTTGCTGACCACGGCCCCTAGGGTTTTGGTAAGGAGGGATGTCAGGATTACATGGACCCCAATGGCTTTCCCAGTTGCCATCCTGGTCTCCAGGTTGGGTAGACAGTCAGCAGCTCTTCAAGTGCACAGCACATCCCTGGTGATTGATTAGGCCCTTGGGTGGGGTTGAGAGGCACATTAACCCTTTCAAATCCATGTTTGACCCTCAACTACGTTTCCCTTGTGAATTAAACAACTTAAAACAAATAAATATGTTTATTCTCTCTTCTAGATTAGTGAAGGAGTGGAGTGCATTTTTATTCCCAAAAGCTTGTTTCTAGCAGAAGCCAGCCCTGAATGCAGGAGAACTGCTGTAGAGCTGGTGTGTGCGTACCCCTCAGAGGAGGACATTAGGGAGTACCTGGCGGAGCGACAAGTGTGGAATGAGTACAAGGCCAGACTCTTGGCTCAGCAGCTGAAGACAGGAAGCTGACGCCCTGGCTCAGCTCATTTTTATTTTTATAATAAGAAATCTTAAAAGAGATTGAAAGACACAACTGGAAGGAAATTTTAATATGCGCTTAGAAGTGCCTCTGCAGAGGTCAGGGCCTGGCGTTTGTTTATTGCTTAAATAAATGATGCCACACCCTAACTTGCTCACAGTTCCAGCTGGTAACTTCCTCCTACTGGAAAACATAATTGAAACTTGATAAGATATACTGCTGTTTGTCACTGAAAAGTGTGTTTAAGATTTAGTTAGTAGAGTGGTATCATTTCACACTGGAAAATTTTCAGCTACTGACTATGCTGAAAATTTACTTTCATTCTCAAAGGCCTAAATTCTAAGCCTTATTAAAATATCCAGTGTCATTCATGCTTTGCTTTTATCCTATATTTACAATATGATTTAATTTTATTTCATTTAATTTGTGTTTTATCTTTGGGGTAGTCCCTTAATCTCTTCACATTGTTTTACCCACCTGAAATGTGAAGATAACAATATTTACAGTTTCGGGTTGTTATAAGGATTAAGTGAATTGTGCACACAAGGCATTTAGTACGGAGCCTGGCACACAGTACGTGCTCAATAAATTTTAAGCTTTTGTTCATTCAACAATATTCTTTCAACAAATATTTATTGAAAAACTTGCTGTTGTTCTTATTATGTTTTTCTTTGCTGACTGATAACTAATTTAATCCTAGGAAGAAAGCACTGGAAATACAGGAATAGTAAAAATTGTAATACATAGACACAGATGAAACAAAATGATATCTGAGCTTCACTTCAAAATAACTTACAGGGGAAATACGTAGGGGTGTAGAAGAAACAAGATTGTTGAAGCTGAATGATGGGTACATGAAGTTTCATTATACTCTCCTCTTTTTTGTATATGTTTGAAGTTTTCCATAATACAGAGTTTAAAAAAAGAATGATAGCAAATTAACCACTTTCAAATGGCTAGGAAATGTCACATTTCCTCAGAGTTCGGTTATTTAATTGGTTCTAAAAATAGTAGAATGAGACAATGAATCTTAATATTCTGACGGTCACAGCAGTCATCTTCCTTTACCTTTACCATTAATTTGTCAGCCACTTTCCACATTTTTTTTTTTTACTAATGAGCCTTAACACAAATTGTGTCTAGGTATTAACCCACTGGCTATGACTGAACAGTAAATTATTTATATCATGCTTATTCTTTAATATAGGCATTTATAAAACTACATTTATAAATGTGATTCTTAAGTCTACTAATCAGCTTAGGCCTTAAGTAATGGGAACCCAAACATTTTCAATGCAATGAAGCCAGTAGAGTTTAAATGTGTATTAGGAATGGCTATATTCTGAGAGCTGAACAGCAAAATTTTCTTGAATTTTTATAATTTTACTATATTGCTTTGATATGAAGAAACAAGTCTAAACAATAGAGAAGTTGTAAAGTTGAATAGTTTCTAAGTTAGAGGACTCTGAGCTGTTTTAGTGGACCTCTGGACCTCAGCCTTCAAATGACTTTCAGATGAGCAGACACTTGCTCCACCCTTCCCACTTCCTCCAACATCTTCCTCCATTAATTATCCTCTCTTCCAATTGTATCTTCAATCTCTCTCCATGTTCTTACATTGTATGGTTTTGGGATAGTGTGGTCTGCTGATATTTCTTATCTTAAAATACTACATAATTCTTTCCAGGCACAAAACTCTTGCAGATGCACAAGAAGAGGACAAGAGTACATGCTCTAGGTCAGTGATGGCGAACCTTTTGAGCTTGGCGTGCCAGCATTTTGAAAAACCCTAACTTAACTCTGGTGCCGTGTCACATATAGAAATTTTTTGATATTTGCAACCATAGTAAAACAAAGACTATATTTTTGATATTTATTTTATATATTTAAATGCCATTTAACAAAGAAAAATCAACCAAAAAAATGAGTTCGCGTGTCACCTCTGACACGCGTGTCATAGGTTCGCCATCACTGCTCTAGGTGTTAAGACAATGTGGACAGAGAAAGCAGTGACTGCCCAATGTCCCAAGGACAGAGGCCATGAACTGTGGGACTAATTTGCTTTCAAGGTATTTTTTTTACATAGCTACATCCAGGCAGCATGCTCCAAGTTAAATGAGAGCAGAAATATCCTATATAATAAAAGCTTAATATGCTAAGTGTCTGGTTGTCCAGTCAAGCAATCAAGGTGTAATATGCTAATGATATGCTAAGGTCACTCAGCCGCTCACTATGACATGCACTGACCACCAGGGGGAAGACACTGACCAGTAGGTGAGCTTGCTGCTGGGGTCTGGCTGATTGGGACTGAGCAAGAGGTGCCAGACATGCCCTGAAGCCCTCACTTGGCCCCTCCCCGGCTGGCCAACCTCCCGAGTCCCTCCCCACCCTCGATCTTGCACTGGTGAGGTCCCTCGGCCTGGCCTGTACCCTCACGCAATCCAGGACCCCTTGGGGGATGTCAGAGAGCTGGTTTCGGCCCAATCTCTCAGGCCAGGCCGAGGGACCCCACTCCATTCTGGCTACCTCTCCTGATAGAAGATGCTGCAAGTCTGACTTAATTCTTTCACCTGAGGTACATGGCTTGAGAATGCCAAAGTTAAAATTTTAAAAGCAGTAGATTCTAAGTGGAGGCTTTTATGCCTGGCAAAATTTTGGAAAAGGGGAATTAGAATTTTTCTCATTTTTTCCCTTATATATTGGAACTATTTGGAAGGACTTAGTGGAAACAAACTCAATTCGGCTTTTTAAAAAGTGTACTTCGTAATTATTGAGAAATGTTCATCTGATTCACTGGACTGGTTTCTTATTTTTGTTCTCGCAGCTGCTTTCCAGAAGATATTAACTTAATTCTCCTTCTCTCATTCTCTGTTTATTACACTACTAGAGTCCCAGTGCATGAATTTGTGCACAGGTGGGGTCCAGATGGCCCGGCCCCAATCGGGGCAGATTGGGGCTGGGCCTGTTGGGAGGAGAAGACCGCTGGAAGTTGGCCAGCTGGCCCGCCCCGATCGGGGCCCAATCAGAGCCGGGCTTGCTGGGGGGAGGGCCCACGGGCAATTGGCTGGCGAGCCCTGCCCCCAATTGGGGTGGGGTGGGCCAATTGGGGGTCAGCGGCTGGGGGAGGGGCCGTGGACCGTTGGCCAGCCAGTCCCACCCCCGATTAGTGTGGGGGGTGCAATTGGGGGCAGAGCTGGATGGGGGAGGGGCTTCAGTTGGTGGGCCGGCCAGCCCCACCCCTGAATTGGGTGGGAGGGTTGATCGGGGGGCCAGCAGCCTAGGGGAGGGGCCATGGGTGGTTGGCTGGCTGGCCCTGCCCCTGATCAGAGTGGGGGGACTGATCGGGGGGCAAGCTGGCTCGGGGGAGGGGCTGCAGGAGGTTGGCCAGCTGGCCCCGCCCCCTATTGGGGTAGGGGTGGGTGATCAGGGGTGGGCTGGCCAGGGGGAGGGTCTGTGGGCCGATAGGGGTTGGGTGGGCTGATCAGGGGCGGGCCGGCTGGGGGGAAGGGCCGCAAGGAGTTGGCTTGCTGCCCTGCCCTCAATCGGGGTAGGAGAGACCAATCAGGGGTGGGGCCATGGGAGGCTGGCCCCACCCCCAGATCAGGCCTGTTCGCTGGTCGCAGTGGGCATCATAGTGACCAGTCATTCTGGTCATTATGGTGTTCCAGTCGCTGGCTTTTTATATATATACTAGAGGCCCGGTGCACAAAAATTTGTGCACTCGGGGGGCGGGGGAAGGGGAGTCCCCCAGCCCGGCCTGTGCCCTCTCGCAGTCTGGGACCCCTCGGCAGATAACGACCTGCTGGCTTAGGCCT